>NC_133805.1:1900682-1938182 GCF_043250625.1 Sebastes fasciatus
CAGGAGAATCAATAGAACGTCTTTATTAGACCTGACGGGGGGGGGGGTCGTCCAGGTCGGGGTTTTAGCTCTGATCCGGATCGTGGCGTGCAGACTCTAATTTCCTCCACCATCTGTAGCACGAGCTCTTCTACAGGGAGGGTCGACCCCCCCCCCCTCTGCTGCTGATAACAGGGAGGATAATCCATCTGTCCTGGGGGGGTAACTCTTCACTAATCACCTAATCAACATCACCACACATAACGAGCCATTTCATCTCAAGTCCTCACTGATCACTGATCACTGATCAGTGATCAGTGATCAGGCTGCTGCTGCAGGTCTGCCTCGTAACGTTTACAGAACGTTTACAGAACGTTTAAATAATTATAAAGAACTTTTAAATAACGTTTAAAAAACGTTTAAGGGACGTTTACAGAATGTTTAAAAACATTTAAAGAATGTTTAAAGAATTCGTTTTTGTTTTTTTTAAATTAAAAATGTAATTGTTGAAATATGATTTTTTTTTAAATATATTTGTATTGTTGTTTTTGCAGACATGGTAAAGGTCATCATCAAATGCAGAACATAATTGAGTCGTCTGTGACATTAAATAAAAACATAGAAAGAGCCCCCCCCCACGTTGGTCTTGGTCACACGAAAGAGACAAAAATAAAAATAATTAAATAAATAAAAACAGTAAATAAATAAATAAATACATAAATAAAATAAAAATGAAATTAAAGATATCTTTAAAAGCAGAAATGATTGAGCGCAGCTGAAGTTTCTTTGTGTGTCTGTAATTTATTATCTTTAATAATCTAATGGCTTCACTTGTAGAAAGATTGTAACGTACTTTATGATCTTTTTGAGGGATCAGTCAGTTATTGTATTTATAGCTCAATATCACCAGTTTAATACGGTAAAAGATGACGTAGTTATTGTTTCTGATTGATGCTGAAACATAACCTCGTCTCCAGCTCCAGTAGAGGATCTCTTTCCTTCCTGCTGCTCGGACTTCATTAATGACTGTAATAACGTTTTAACAGTGTGACCCCGTCCTCCTCCGAGAGACTCCATATAAAGACCATAAACTGTGACATCCTGTCGGTGATTATGAAGCATGAATGACACGTTGTTAATCAGTTTAACGCGGCAGTTCAAAGTGTCATTGTTTAAGTGAAACATTCGATAAAGTTCTGAGTTATGAGGCTTCTGGAGCGACGATGGTTCTTTAGAAACAAGATGAACCGGGAGTCCGGTTTAGAGGTTCTGGTTCTGGAGACCTCTGTAGTCATGAATTATAAACATCAGTCTCTTCAGCTTCAGCCACCCAGTGATGATGATGATGATGATGAGGCTTCACTGATGTGCACTAACAACTACATGTTCTCCATTAAAAGCAGTAAAACTAGTCCGGAGGGTTTAGAGTAGGGATGCATCGATACCGATACTGTGCTCATGTACTCGTACTCGCACAACGGCACCGATACAACGGCACCGATACCACTTTATAGCAGCGTGACGTTAACCTCTCGTCACCATCTTACGGGTCCTCAAGCTCCGACTCCTCAACGAGACTTGCCGGTGGTGCGCCCGACCCCGCTGGGCCGGGATCCCACCTCAGCACGCACCGCCCCTTACTTTCATTGCACCACGGGTTTTTGCTTGCACCCTCTGACTCATGCGTGCGTTAGACTCCTTGGTCCGTGTTTCAAGACGGGTCGGGTGGGTTGCAGACATCGCCGCAGACCCCTGGCGCCTTTTACTTGGGCCAAGCCCCGATCTGGCGGCACGACGCGGTCGGGGCGCACTGAGGACAGTCCAACCTGGTCGACAGTCACACCGTCACGGAGTGGCGAGGTCCGGGCGGGAAGCGCTGTAAAGCTGCGACCGCGAGCCATCTTCACCCCGAGCCTTTCCAAGCCGACCTAGAGCCGGTGGCGGCGCACCGCCTCGTCTGCGGGACTCCCCAGCCTGCCGTGTGTCGCTCACACCCTCCAGCTGGCTGTTAACGAGGGTCTTTAGGCACAGAGAAGTACTCGTATCGGTACTCGGTATCGGAGAGTACCCAAATGGAAGTACTCGTACTCGGTCTCGGTGCATCCCTAGTTTAGAGGTGGAAATGATGAGACCACAGTCATCAGACCTCTGTCATGCTTCCGTCTCAGGATTTAAACTCCGATAAGTCGACTTCAGGTCGGATTCTTTCGCCCTCCCGGCCTCCTTTTCTCCTTTTTTTTTTTCTCGTCAGAGATGGAAAAGAAAATGACTTTTCCCTCCGTCTGTCGCCGCGGTGCCGAGCAGAGCTGATGGAAAAGTTGAAAAACGTGAATCCTTTGAAAAGAAGTCACGTTTCCGTCTTCAGACGACCCGTCCCCCCGATCACAATCAGGAGTGAGGATTTTTTGTTAAAACACACGACACGTTTCATTAAACAGTTCATTATTGTCATTTTAACATGATTTTTCTTTTTTTTACAGTGTATGTTTAAAGGACACCTCCTAAACCAAGAGAGGTGTTTGTTTTCATCTGTAACGCTGACAGATGTTTCCCATCATGCCTTGCTCTCCCTGGCTGTGGGTGTACAGTACTCGCCGCTTCGCTTCAATGATCAACACTCAGGCTCCGACTCCGCCGGGCTGTCGATCTTTTAATGAAGTGGACCGATGTGAGACCTGCAGATTTAATCCTTCAGTACAGAAGGTTATTGATAAAGCCCCCCCCAACCATGAATTCGACTCCTGGCGACCATCGATCCAGCCACGGATCAGAGAGCAAGCTCGCCAAAGCAGCGCGTATTGATCTGATGTTCTGAAGTCAACTCAGTGTTGACCTATCAGAAACACGTCGCCCACGTAGTCATCATGGATGAGAGGAGCAGAGAGAGGCTGCTGAGAACGTGATGGAGACGCTCAGAGAGCTGCAGCTCGCCGATAACAACTCCTCAAAATCAAACTGCCTCCGAGTCTCATCTGACTGAATGAAGTTCAGAACATTGAACTAAATTTAAAAAACAGACTGGAGTGGAAAATGCCTCAGATGTTTTGTGTTTTAATGTTTCACATGAACAATAAAAAGGTTCCTTCTGGTCCAAACATCCAGGGTCTGAAACTAGCAACCGCCACATGCCAAATGCGTAGAAATTGTTGGCAGTGGCCGGTGAAATCATCAGACCATCCGCCACTCTGGCAGACAGGGAAAACGCTAGAGATGGGAATAGAGAACCGTAGTTGTCTGAGTTCTTGGCATCTCATGCCTCCGTGACTATCGATTCCTCCTATTGATGCTTACCGACAGTTACGCTGCACAATGACGCAGACGCACGCCGTATCATGTTTCGGTTTGTTTGGGACCGGAGCCACGGCGGAGAGGAAAAGAAAGAGCTCAACAGCGTGGCACTACTAAACCTGAGGGAGCGCCCTGTTTGTCCCTGATAAAGCGACACTGTGAAGAACAAACCTGTGTTTAAATCAGCAGGAGGAGAGTTAGTAACGTTAGTCCTGACTGGTTAAATAACGGAGCTACTAACGTTAACGGAGGTGCCATTGAGTTATTATTATGAGGCGTTCATGGTCTGCTCAGCAAAATGACCATTGGACGAAGGTAAATTACAACGTTATCATGATGCGTTCAAATGTAATCTCGTAAAATTAAGTTTTTGGAGGGAAACTTGAATAAATCCAGTCGTTTGAAGGAGATGTTTTCACATCAATATAAAATAGATAATAAAGAGAGAATAATGACCTGTTGAACTTCATAACAACTTACTAAGATTTTTTTTTAATCAAAGCAAATATTTAAATATTCATAATCATTTAAATTGTGTGTTTTCATGCAAATAATCACGATAGATGACAATAACAAAGTACAGTACAGTACTGTGTACAGTACTCTCCCTCCCCCAGAAGCTACGGTGTAATTTTAACACTGTAATTTTAACAGTGTAAATAATGTTTATTATGTAAAATATATTTTGAACATTGTATGACTTCAGATCTAAAATGTTGAGTGGCAGGAAGTGATTTTTTTTAAATTTCAGACCCTGCAAACATCAGACCGCCACATACGGGTACTTTACTAAAAGTCGAGGCCACGCCCCCTTTTGTGGGGAAGAAAACCGAAGATCTCATTGACTTCACTGTGATCTGACGTATGGAGTATGTATGTAAGTGAACACATAGAGTGTGATCCTATGAGATGTTAGCGATGACTCAGCGGCGTTCCAGCTGAATGATACCAAACATGACGAGGAGGCACAAAAAAACACCTCGTGCGAGCACAAGAAACTTTTTTTCGCAATTGAGGAAAAATTATCTAATTTTGCCGTTTCCATACGGCTTTTATAACGCCGGCATGTTAACACCGAGAGCGAAGCAAGCTTTTTGCGTTGAGTGAGAGGAGGTTGTGTTGCTCAGGCTATACCTATCTGGCATGGAGAGGAGGTTGTGTTGCTCTGGCTCTATCTGTTTGGCATGGAGAGGAGGTCAGCATCAACATGTAGTTATTTCAGCATAATTTATTGATGTTTATTGATATTAAATCATCTGTTTATTCTGGGTTCATACCTCAGCAGAGACGTGTGGCTTTTATCTATCCATCTATCTATCTATCTATCCATCCATCCATCCATCCATCCATCCATCCATCCATCCATCCATCCATCCATCCATCCATCCATCCATCCATCCATCCATCCATCCATCCATCCATCCATCCATCCATCCATCCATCCATCCATCCATCCATCCATCCATCCATCCATCCATCCATCCATCCATGTGTCATTAGTAATGATGCAGGTTTAACAGCACATGAACAAGCCTGAATGTGACACTTCTAACGCCACCACATCTCACCGCCTCTGAATCACGGAGTTGAATAATTGTTTGAGCGTCAGACTCATTTACATATTGAGAGCATTTATTCTCGAGACCAGGGCAGGAAAGGAAGAAAAAGAAACAACAACGTGCGTGGGCGGACAGTTTCAGGTAAAAGCCATCACGCTGTGTCTCACATGCATAATGACTGCCGTGTCTCTGAATATAAACACTGCTGCTGCTGGCTCAGGAAACACAGCTGAACATCTGCATGATGATGATGATGATGATGATGATGAGGACGTGATACAGGACGTCAGTCCAGGCAGGCTCTCACTGTCTGACTGAGTAAAATGAGCTGTGTTCAGAGCAGAGTCTGGTCAGCCGCGGCTCAGCCAGGCGTAAACATGTCTCGTTGTTTCTGTCAGAGTTGATCGGTTTGATTAGCAGCTGAAGAGAAGATCACGTCAGTAGAAATGTGATGAAACAGACATTACCACTGTAGTTTTATCTGTTGCAGAGACTTTTTAAAGCACTTTAAGAAGCTTTCTGTGAAGTTCACATAAGAGTTTTCTGTATTTTTAAGTGAATTCTTAGTGGATGATGGTAAATACAACATGTGTAACACCTGTAACACAAACATTCAGTTGATAACGGCTGAGTGTGAGATACAACTATTCATCTGCAGAGCCTCAAATAAAAGCTTTGTTTTGTCCTGACCGAGGCTGAGTGAGTTGAACAGAGAGGAGGACTGAGAGGAGGAATGAGAGGAGGCCAGATAATCAGATTAATAGAAATCACATGTGATGATTATCTAGAAAGCTGCACCCCACTGAGACAGAGATAGTTGAGATAAATAACAGAAGGTGGATTTCTTCTGAATCTACTTAAGAAAATCCCCGCCGTATAAGCTATTTATTTTCACTGCCCAAACCCCTCCCCCCACCCGTCAGACTCACACACAACGTCTTTTGTGAAAGAATTTGAAGCTTCTACTGTTTAATTGAAAAACAATAATAATAATTAAAAAGACAATTAAAGGTATAACATTTTTTTGTAGTTTTTTAATTTAATTATTTTTTTTATAATATATTTATTATTTTCTTATAAAATGTTATCGTTTTATTGTTGTAACTTTAAGTCTTGCAAATTACAACAATAAAACAATAAAATGTTGAAAATTAATGAAAAATAAAGAAAAATAAAATAATAAATAGTAATAGAAAATAAATATAAAAAACTATTATTAAAATGAAAAAAATAAAGCTATAACTTTGCGCAAAATTAAAAGCCAGATTAAAAATGATAATAAAAAAAATAATAGTTAAAAATAATTAAAAACAATATTATTAAAATTTGGAAATTAAAGCTATAACATTAATACAGATTAAGAGCCAGATTAAAAATAATTAGGAGTAATATTAAAGTTTTAATTTTAAAATTGTAATAATGATTTTCTATTATTTTGTATTATTGTTTTTTTAATTTAATACATTTTTTTTTATAAAATGTTATTGTTTTATTGTTGTAATTTTCAGTTTTTCAATTAGAACATGAAAACAATAAAATGTCGAAAATAATTAAAAAATTAATTAAAATAAAAAACAATAATAATTATTTAAAAGAAAATTAAAGCTCTGACATTACTCTAAATTATAAACCAGATACAAATTATTTGGAGTAATGTTAATACTTTTTTATGTTATTTTTTATTATTGTTTTTTAATTGAATTCATTTTTCATAACACATTTTTTTTATAAAATGTTATTGTTTTATTTTTGTATTTATTTTTAGTTTTGCAAATTACAAGCTATAACATTACTCCAAATTATAAACCAGATAAAAAATTATTTGGAGTAATCTTATATTTTAATTTAAAAATTGTAATCATAGTTTTTATATTATTTTTTGTAGTTTTTTATTTTAATACATTTTTTATAATATATTTGTTTACATTATTTTTTTAATAAAATGTAATTGTTTTATTGTTGTAACTTTCAGTCTTGCAAATTACAACAATAAAAGAATAAAATGTTGAAAATAAATAAAAAAATAAAGAAAATTACTAAAAATAAAATAATAAATAATTATAAAAAAAACGATTTACCTAAATAGAGAATACTCAGGGAAAATACAGTACAAGTAGATCAAAATTGTACTTAAATACAGTAAATAATAGTTACTTCAGACTGCTAAACTGTGATTTCAAGTTCCTAGAAATGTTTTTATGAGGCAGCTGAGGGACGACTTATGAGTATTATTAATAATGATGTAATATTATCATCATGCACAAGAAGCAGGCGATAGCAGCAGAAGCAGCATCTCCTCCCAAATATCCATCAGTCAGTCGTCTCCCACAGAGAGGTTTGTTGTAACAGGTCGCCTCCTTGTGGAAACTTAAAGTAATACTGCAGTTAATACCACCGTGTAGAAATAGTACAATTCACTACTTAAGCAAAACAATATGTGTTACATTTATTACATGTTTATTATTAGATTTAAAAAAAAATATGTATTTATTTATTTGTGTATATATATTAATAAAAAAAATGTTGGGATTATAATTATTTATTTATTTAGTTACCTATCCCCCTGCGAGCATAATAATTATGTCTGTGTATAAGTGTGAAAGTTATGTAAGCATGCACCTGCTAGATGTCATGTTAAAGTAATACTGCAGTTAATACCACTGTGTAGAAATACTCTGTTACAAGTACAATTTACTACTCAAGCAAAAAAATGTGTTACGTTTATTACATATTTATTATTGTTTTTTTTTAAATATGTATTAATTTATTTGTATATAAATATGTATTAATTTATTTGTATATAAATATGTATTTATTTATTTGTATATAAATATTTCTTAATTTATTTGTGTATATATTAATACAAAATATTATTTTTGGATTATAATTATTTAGTTACCTATCCCCGTGCGAGCACAATAGCTATGTGAGACGCTGCTCGTTTTGTGTCTTGCAAATTACAAAAATTAAACAATAAAATGTTAAATAAAATTATAATAAAGAAAATGAATTAAAATAAAATAACTCCAAATTAACAGCCGGACTAAATATAATTTGGAGTAATATTATAGTTTTAATTTTAAAATCTTAATCATAGTTTTTATATTATTGTTTATTATTATTTTTTTTTTAACATTTTTTTTACATTTCTTTTTTATAACATTTTATTGTTTTATTGTTGTAATTTTTAGTTTCATAAATTACAAAAATAAAATGTTATCAAAAATAAATTAAAATGAATTAAAATAAAAAACAATAATGATTAAAAAGAAAATTAAAGCTATAACATTACTCTAAATTATAAACCAGATAAAAAATTATTTGAAGTAATATTATAGTTTTAATTTCAAAATTGTAATCATAGTTTTTATATTATTTTTTCATTATTGTTTTTATTTTAATTAATTCTTTTATAAGGTATTTTTTACAACATTCATTTTTTTTTAATGACATTTTACTGTTGTAACTTTCAGTCTTGCAAATTACAACATGTCACAGACCGGCTCCTAGGCCATGACAAATACGGGAAAGGACGCAGTGATTGATTGTAAATTAAAGATATTTATTACAAATAAATTAAGAATATACAGAAATAACTACAAATGTGGAGTGTGTCAGTCAGTAACATCAGTAATGTAGATGTGGATGTGTGATGTGTTGTAAGTGGAAACTAAAGAAAAGTCAAACAAAGGCAGCCCGGCAGGTTCTGACAGGTATGAGTCCAGGTGAAGGAAAAAAGAGAGGCCTGAGCAGCACTTGATTGGGGCTTTTATACTCCGGACGCGCCAGCATCAGGTGCTCTGCATCAGTCATCAGGTGCTCTGCATCAGGCATCCTCTCCCGTGATACCTTCAAGGACACAGGGAAAGAATCAATGGCCAAATCCACACTGGCATCTCAGTAGTGAGGCAGGGGCCGTCACACCCCCCCCCTTAAAGTCGGTGTCCCAAGGGAACACCGGCATACTTTAAACCCATCCTACCAGAACAAATACCACTACTCAAAAGGACTAACTAACAAACAAAAGGCAAACAAAAACAAATAACAGAAATAATATACGACCTTAGCACTGAATATTCTTCCCGCAGCTTTCTACCCCATCATCAGCAACCCCGGTACCTGAGAAGCAATTTAAGAAGGTGGCACAGAAAGAACAGGTGTATGAAATAGTACGACAGGACAATACATTATTCTAGCCAGTCACACTAGTGACTAATCAATACAGAGGGGCGCGTGATAGCGCATCAGCAATAATGTTGTCTGTTCCTTTAATATGTCTAATATCAAGGTTGTAGGCCTGAAGAAATAAGGACCACCTTGTCAGCCTCTGGTTTGGGCATCTAAGAGAATGCAGAAACGTCAGAGGATTGTGGTCTGTATAAACCAAAGTTGGCCCTCCCGCTCCTACATACACATTGAAATGCTGTAATGCCCAAATGAGAGACAAAGCCTCCTTCTCAATAACAGACTTTACAAAAACTCCTGTAGTAACCCACTAAACCCAAAAACCTTTGGAGTTCCTTCTTTGTTGTGGGTTTTGGATATCCAGCTATTGCCATAACCTTGGCCTGGACTGGCGCTACACTACCATTTCCCACCACACGACCGAGGTATGTCACTGTAGCTCTTGCAAAGTCAGATTTGGCCAAATTAATGGTGAGCTGTGCTTCGGCCAAACGGTCAAACAACGCACGGATGCGCTGAAGATGTGAGTGCCAGGTATCACTGTATATGACCAAATCATCAAGATACACAGCACAGCCTTTTAACCCAGACACGACACGGTTCATCAAACGCTGAAATGTTGCAGGGGCATTCTTCAACCCAAATGGCATCACCTTGTAGGAATACAGGCCAGACGGTGTGATAAATGAAGATATTTCTTGCGCCCGCTTGGACAAAGGTCCTTGCCAATAACCTTTAAGCAAATCGAATTTGCTAACAAACTTGGCGGATCCCACCTGATCAATGCAATCATCCATACGTGGCAGAGGAAATGAGTCAGAATTTGTCACAAAATTCACTTTCCTCATATCTGTACAGAATCTAGGTGTTCCATCCTGTTTGGGCACCAAAATACACGGTGAAGCCCAACTAGATGACGATGGTAAAGCAATATTATTCTGAAGCATGTACTCAACCTCAGCATCCAAATAACCACGTTTAGATGGTGCCATGCGGTAAAAGTGTTGCTTTATCGGCTTTGCATCTCCAACATCAATATCATGTTCCGCCCAATCAGTTTGTGAAGGAATGTCGCCAAACAAACACGGATACTTGCGTACCAACTCTGACAACTGCTCCCGCTTCGACTCCGACAAATGAGCCAGCAACTTGTCCAAATTACAAAGTGATTCTGAGTTTTTCAACCTTCCATACAGCAGACTATCGTCAGGTTCTGGCACTCCATCTCCCTCATGCACCGAACCCTCCGAAGTCACAGTAAGAGCTGGATGAACACCATCTTTCACCTCCTGATCTAGGTCTGTGTCAATTTCACGCCTATAGTATGGTTTCAGGAGATTCACATGGCAAAGACGTTTGGTTTTCTTCCGCTCTGGTGTTGCTATGATATAATTCAAGTCAGACCTTTTCTCTGTGACGGTGTATGGACCTGTGTACTTAGCCTGAAATGGTGAACCAATAATAGGCATAAGTGACAAAACCTGGTCTCCTGGATTGAACTCATGTCGCTCTGTACGACGGTCATACAGCTTCTTCATCTTACCTTGAGACACGCACAACTTTTCCTGTGCCATACTACCAGCAACAAACAAACGATGTCTAAATCCATTGACATAGTCAACTAGGCTCCTTGGCGGCTCAGTGTCAACACAGCCATCTTTCAACACTGACAAGGGCCCACGCACAGAATGTCCAAAGACCAACTCATTAGGGCTGAAGCCTGTACTTTCCTGTACAGCCTCCCTTGCAGCCAACATCAGCCATGGAAGCCCCTCCTCCCAGTCTCTATCTAGCTCCGTACAATATGCACGTAGAAGAGACTTAAGAGTCTGGTGGAACCTTTCCAAGGCCCCCTGGCTTTGCGCATGATAGGCCGATGATTGGTTCTGTTTAATGCGCAACATCTTCAACACTTGCCCAAATAAATGAGACGAAAAATTTGACCCTTGGTCACTCTGGATCACCTTAGGGATACCAAATATAGATATGAACTGTGATAAGGCCTTAACCACAGCCTTGGTCGTAATCGACCTCAAAGGATAGGCAGCTGGATACCTGGTGGTCTGACACATTACCGTGAGCAGATATTTACAACCGGACTTGGAACACGGCAACGGACCCACACAGTCCACAATGAGATGTGTAAAGGGTTCACTCAAAGCTGGGATAGGCTGCAGTGGTGCAGGCTTGATCCTCTGATTAGGTTTTCCAGTTAACTGGCACACATGGCAGGTTTTAATGTATGCGGCCACATCCCTTTTGACCCGTGGCCAAAAGTAATGTTTCAAGATGTTCAAGTATGTTTTCCGGACACCAAAATGTCCACACTCGTCATGTGCCACTTTCAAAACAAGGGAACGAAACTTAGTTGGCACCACCATCTGGAAAACGTCATTTTTCACACCATCCTCATCAACAGGAACCCATTTTCTGAACAACAACTCATTACTGAAGTATCCATTTGCAGCACTATTTATCTTAGAGCCAGGCAAAACACGTTCAAATATGTCTTTCAAAGAAGAATCGCTACGTTGCTCCTTTAACACCTCACAGTGTGACAGCGACACCGGAAGCTCAGACAGAGATGGGACCTCCAAAAGTACATCATCACTGTTGATGTCAGATGACATGTCAGGGTCTACTTTGCTCATAGCACGTGTAATCACACAGGATGAAAAGACTTCTGGTAACACCCTGGAGCTCTCGTCAGACACAGACTCAGTTGGACAAGATGTAACCACAGGTGCGGGATGAGAATCGGTCCAAACTCGGCTACCAGCCAAGCCGTTGCCCAAAATAAAATGGACACCATCAATAGGCAACGCTGGACGCACACCAACAGCTACCTCGCCATTAACCAGCTCACAGCTGAGAACCATCCTGTGCAAAGGAACAGGGAGAATTTTCAATCCCATCCCACGACTGAGAACACTGTCACCAGTATCAGACTCCTCAGACAGAGGCAAAACAGAGTCAACAATGTATGAATCATAGGCACCTGTATCCCTCAAAATCTTTATTGGGACTTTCACATCACTGTCTACCAGTGACACGAACCCATCTCGTATGAAGGGAACATAGGCTGCCAAAACATCCACTTCACAAGAGTGAGAAGTTAGCAACTCAGCAGCACAGCAGTTTTTAACAGGAGCAGCAAATGCAGCAGGTTTAACATAAGCTCTCATTCCCTTAGCTTTAACTTTTAGCAAAGGACAATCTGCCTTCCAATGTCCTTTCTCACGACAATAGTTACAGCCATCACTGCTGTTCAAGTTACCACCTGCTTTAAAGTCAGGTTTCGAAAAACCCACTCTCCTTGAACGCATCTCATATGAAACAGCATCAGAACCGATTCCTCTCCAACCAACACCATCACGTGCCACAGAGCGTTCTTTGAAACTGCTCTTATGGAGCAACACACTCATCAGCTGACACAGCAGCCTCAGCCGCAGTAGTGTTTCTCCGTTCTGTGATGTATGTCGCAATTCGATCCGGAAGACAATTTTTAAACTGCTCCAAAATCATTAATTCACACAGATCCTCAAAAGAGGTGACGTCAAGGGCGCTTAACCACCGCTTAAAGTGTGTTGACAGGTCTCTTGCCAACTCCACGTATGTTTGGCCACTTTTTCTCTCCCATGATCTAAAACGCTGGCGATAAGCCTCTGGCACAAGCTCATACACCTTAAGAACAGCAGATTTTATTTTATCATAGCTAGAGCTATCCTTAAGGCTCAATGATGAATACGCCTCCTGCGCTTTCCCTGAGAGGACACACTGAAGCATAAGTGCACAGTCAGCCTCAGGCCAATTTCTAGCCTTAGCTACACGCTCGAACAGCAAGAAAAAGGTGTCTGGATCTTTCTCATTAAACCTCGGTAACAAGCGCAAGTTATTCACATCAAAACGATTCACAGAAGACCTGGGCACTTGTCCGCCCTCATTCTCACCAGACAACACGCCATCTTTGATCATAGACAAACGATATCCCTCCATATTTAATCTTTCCGTCTCTGATTGCTGACGGATTCGCTCTACTTCAATTTGCAATTCATGTTTCATTTTGTCATGTTTAAACTGCAACATCAAAATCTCCTTCTGTTGCTCAAAAGTTAGTCCTTGAGTCTGAAAGGACATAACAGAAGGAATTGGAGAAGACTTCTCTTCATCTCCGGACATAATTCCTATTTCGATTAATTTTGATTTTATAGGCTCTTTAATATTTTCTTTCATACGCTTGTCTCCTACAACAACCACTGAATAATGCTCGGCAATCAAGAGCAACTGCTCTTTTGTGCAGGTATCCAGGGACTCCAGAGACGGAGCAGCAATGAACGCCTCAATCACAGACATTTACAAAGTCAAAAAGCCAACTGACAACTGAGCAAATCCACCGTTACGCACACAACCGCACCAGGCAGACACCACAATGTCTACTCTTGCGCTCAAAGAGGAATACTCCTCAACACGGTTTAGAGTTTCCCCGCTATCTAAAGAAAAACCCAGCTAACTAAGCTCATCCCTAGTCTTCATGCAGCTACTTGCGGTGGGTATTTATGCACTGAAGACCGCTGGCCCAGCAGAGCGACTAGCAAGCTAGCAACCCCCTGAAACCACGGATATGCTCCCGTGAAGCATGAAAGCTTCAACCACTTTTGCCACAGCACTACAAATAAATCAGCTCAACGAACCCAAAGGGAACGTCGCTACAGCCTACAAGGGAAAACTCTGCACCACTTTGCAACAATTACGCACAGAGCAACACGCAAGTGTCATCTGGGCCAGCTGATCTAAGCGCAAACAAAGACGGCGAAACAAACTCCTCTCTCCACAAAATCCAGGTAAGAAACAACTACAAATCCAAAGTCCTATAAAAGTCATTAAATTTACCCTGCAAAGCATCCCAAATACGTTGTCCTTTCCCTCAAACCAACATTCGCGCACACAAGGTACTAGGTAACAAAGGAACAAGCCGCGCGCCGCGGGCGCTCCAAACAAACTTTACGCACGCCAAATTCTCTGAAACACCCGAACAGGCGAAGATCAAACTTCTGCTGCAGACAGTTTTTACCGTTTTAACTGACCCAAATGGTCCAAACAAGTCACAAAGAGCGCAACTAATTACCAAAGTGCCCAAAAGCACAAAAACACTCATTACCAGATCTTATCAAAAAGTCGCGGCACAAACGGGAAAAAAGCTGGACGAGCCCCCAATTTGTCATAGACCGGCTCCTAGGCCATGACAAATACGGGAAAGGACGCAGTGATTGATTGTAAATTAAAGATATTTATTACAAATAAATTAAGAATATACAGAAATAACTACAAATGTGGAGTGTGTCAGTCAGTAACATCAGTAATGTAGATGTGGATGTGTGATGTGTTGTAAGTGGAAACTAAAGAAAAGTCAAACAAAGGCAGCCCGGCAGGTTCTGACAGGTATGAGTCCAGGTGAAGGAAAAAAGAGAGGCCTGAGCAGCACTTGATTGGGGCTTTTATACTCCGGACGCGCCAGCATCAGGTGCTCTGCATCAGTCATCAGGTGCTCTGCATCAGGCATCCTCTCCCGTGATACCTTCAAGGACACAGGGAAAGAATCAATGGCCAAATCCACACTGGCATCTCAGTAGTGAGGCAGGGGCCGTCACAAACAACAGAATAAAATGTTGAAAATAAAGGAATCTAATAAAAATAAAATAATAAATAATTATATTAAAAAAAAACTACTTACCTAAATAGAGAATACTCAGGTAAAATACAGTACAAGTAGATCAAGATTATGTAAATCGTCGTTTCGTGTGTTTGACGTGTCGCGGCGGTGGATGATTTAAACCCTCCAGCTGCACATGAACTCGCCGCCACGTGCCCGACCTACCTCCTGTAGTACCGAGTACACAATAGCTTATGCTTAGGACAAAAACCCTCACACATTCACATATCTGGAGGTCAGAGGTCAAGGGACCCGTTTGAAAATGGACATGACAGTTTTTCCTCGCCAAAAATTTAGTGCAAGTTTGGAGCGTTATTTAGCCTCCTTCATGACAAACTAGTATGACATGGTTGGTACCGATGGATTCATCAGGTTTTCTATTTTCAGATGATACCAGGATCTTCACTCTAGCTTTAAAACTGAACATTATAATATTAGACAACATTGATGCAGCTCCATCTTTGTTTTTGCCATGTGCATAAACAACTGTATCATCGGCGTACATCTGAATGTTAACGTCAGAGCAAACCGATGGTAGATCATCTATGTTTGGAGCGTTATTTAACCTCCTTCATGACAAACTAGTATGACCTGGTTGGTACCGATGGATTCATCAGGTTTTATAGTTTCAGATGATACCAGTATCTTCACTCTAGCTTTAAAACTAAGCTTTATCGATTGCGTTAATGCGTTAAAGAAATAAGTGGCGTTAAAATGATTTTGCGTTATAACTTTGACACCCCTCGTAGAAATATAAAATAGCATGAAATGGAATTACTCAAGTACAGTACAAGTACCTCAAAATTGTATATACATAACTGAAGTAAACTCTAGTCTCTTCCCAGTTATTCCCTGTTATGTTGAGCAGTTGAGGGGCTACACCGTCCTTAGATCCCTGACACACCCGCCCAGCTGCCACTGAGGCCAAAACCAATATTGTCGTTGAGGGCTGGGTGAGAGGAGCATCGGGGGGGCGGATCAAGAGCTGTACCAGGGAGGCTCTGACCCACGTGTTGACCCCTGTAAGTCCTGATCCAGGAGCAGCTTTGGGAGTTTTAGTTCAACGTCTTCAGGGACAGAAATTATGTCATTGATTGAGTTGAATTGTTTCACAGCTATTTAAAGTTGTTTTCTTAAACCACGTGTTGGTTTAAAGAATAATTCTGATGAAAACATCTCATGTTCAGACTCAGACTGAGGAGGTTTAGCATACTGGACCTAAGGCAGATTTCCCAGGAATAATAATAATAATAATATTACCAAAAAAGAGGTCCTTTTTATTACGCATGAAAGTAAACCAAACTCTGCACATCCCTCGTCCAGTCCGATGCTAAACCTCCTCACCTGGCTCTGTGGGTCCTGATAGTCCTGATGGTTTCCTGAAGTTTAAAACTTGAAATTAAAAATTAATAACAAATCAGCCGTAAGAGCAACAACTTCCACCAAAACGTTCAGATGCTTCAATCTGGCAGGAATTCTGACGTCCATCACTCTAAACTGTCAAACGTATTAAACCTCTCATCTCCTCACACAGTTTTTTTGCTCACATAAAGTTCGTGAGCTCGTAAAGTTATGACTTTATTCTCATAATATTACGACTTTATTCTCATAAATTTATGACTTTTTTTCTCGTAAAGTTATGACTTCTCAAAATCTCAGATTTATTTTGGCCCTAATACTCCGTCTTACTGATGTATTTTATATTCAAGAAATAAAAACGTTAAAATCTCCACAGACTTTATTTCAGAACCCATCGACTTCCAGACGAGGGAACAGGAAGTGACATCATGCTAACTCATTTCTGGGTTTTAGGACTCATTCCTGTAGGACTCTATTGACACGTGCGTCACGTGTTGCTGGACATTCGTAGGAAAAAGCACGAAAAATACGTTGTTGAAAGTCGTGCTGACCGTCACGAAAAAAAAAGAGAAGTTCGTGTCTGCGTACAAAAAATCAAATAGATTAGATTTCGAGACTATTTCACAAACTGCCGTGAGACTGTGTTGGATGGATTAACAGAGAAAATAATGGACAGATTAACGGACAATGACAGTAATCTTTCCTTGCAGCTCTGGCTGAAAGGTGCTTAAAAACAAGAGAAAACCAACATCACACGCTGGCAGGAGAACTCCAGCACTGTTTGTTTTGTAGGAGGTTTAGATTACAGAGGTGGTTGTTGGGATCAACGTGGGCTCAGTCTGCAGCTCCCAGCTGTGTCTGGGGCTCCTATGATGCAGTACTTTCAGTACATGTACTGTTATCTCAGTGCAGTACACCATAATACTGAAATACACCATCTCACCCTGAAGGAAGAGAGAGAGTAGAAGTAGTTTTACTCTTTACACAGTTAAAGATGGCTAACGTTAACGCCACGCTAAATTTTGGTCGAGGAAAAACTGTCATGTCCATTTTCGAAGGGGTCCCTTGACCTCTGACCTCCAGATCAGTGAATGTAAATGGGTTCTATGGGTACCCACGAGTCTCCCCTTTACAGACATGCCCACTTTATGATAATCACATGCAGTTTTGGGTCAAGTCAGCACACTGACACACTGACAGCTGTTGTTGTCTGTTGGGCTGCAGTTTGACATGTTATGATTTGAGCATATTGTTTTATGCTAAATGCAGTACCTGTGAGGGTTTCTGTCATTGTATCTGTCATTGTTTTGTGTTGTTCATTGATTTCCATTTTTTTTTTATCTATTTATTTGTTTTTTATCTCTTCCATTTTTTCTTTTCCATTTTTTTCTTTTTTCTTTTCCATTCTTATTTTTTATATGTATCGTATTTTTTTTTCTTTAAGTACTTAAAGTACATTTTACCTCACAATCAATCTTTTTACTGATTACATAAAGTACATTACATACATCAAAATGAACTACCTCTTAATGAATACTTTGACTTTAAGTACATTTGACCTCTTAATGAATACTTTGACTTTAAGCACTTGAAGTACATTCCTCAGATAATACTTATATACTTTTACTGCAGTAATGTTTTGGATGCAGGACTTTTAGTCTTAGGGGAGTATTTTCACAGTGTGATATGAGTACTTTTACTGAAGTACAGGATGTGAGTACTTCTTTCCATCAGCTCAGGTAGTGTTCTACCTCTAATCGCACCAGATGAGGTGTTCTGTTGCTTTATGTAAATTGTGTTTCTGCATTTTCCCTCCTTCTGCACTCTTTTGAGTCTGCGTCTCAGATTTCCGGCAGTCCCTGAAGGAGGCACAGAGCACATCCATCCATTCGCCTCCATTCACCGGAGAGGAGAGCACCGGAGAGCACCGGAGAGCACCGGGAGGATAAGACACAGCACCTTCCCTCACTGTGAGTTATATATCCGCAGGTTTAACGTTAAAACGCGTGTTTCTGGCGGCTGCGTTCAGTTTCCGGGTTGGACCGTCTGTGTGCACACGGCACCGGGCACCGGGCCGAGCGCAGAGACACAACGTAGTACTGTTTACCTCCACGGGGCTGTATATAAACCGCATACTATGCTAGTAGGACTGATTTGGCCAAATGTAGAATATAGTATGCGAACAAAAGCAGAATGTCCAGCCTGGCAGAAATACCCGGATGTCACACTGTCCTGGATATAACGTGCAGTCTGCTGTATCCCACAATGCAACGCGCTGCACCGCCACAGTCACAACAAACAGACAGAAACGCTCATTTTTAACATTTCCGCAGTGATTTCATCACTAAACTCACTTCTGAACGTTTTTGAGGCGAGAAATCAACTGTAGATTATTAATATCGGCAGTTTTACGAAGTTAGATGCGAATCGAACATTTGTTCCGCTGCCGGAGTTTAGAAGATCCACAAACTGCCCGTGACCCCAGCCAGCTGCCTGCCGGAGTCGCTGCCTCTCAGCCGGGTAGTCCCGCTCAGAGACACCGCTATGAGCTGCTGGTGCTCCACACAGACCGGGACACAGACCGGGACACAGACCGGGACACAGACCGGGAGACAGACCGGGACACAGACCGGGACACAGACCGGGAGACAGACCGGGACACAGACCGGGACACAGACCGGGACACAGACCGGGAGACAGACCGGGAGACAGACCGGGACACAGACCGGGACACAGACCGGGACACAGACCGGGAGACAGACCGGGACACAGACCGGGACACAGACCGGGACACAGACCGGGAGACAGACCGGGACACAGACCGGGACACAGACCAGAGGCTTTATTTCCTTTCTTATAAAGTAAACAAACAGACAACAACATCAAAGTTGTGTTTTTACTGAGGAACGCAGTAGTATACAGTATATAGTACATACTATGTTCCTCAGTAGTATGTGACGGTTTGTATGTCAGTACGAGGTAGTACTACTAGTATAGTATGAGGTTGTACTACTAGTATAGTATGAGGTTGTACTACTAGTATAGTATGAGGTAGTACTACTAGTATAGTATGAGGTTGTATTACTAGTGTAGTATGAGGTTGTGCTACTAGTATAGTATGAGGTTGTACTACTAGTATAGTATGAGGTTGTACTGCTAGTATAGTATGAGGTTGTACTACTAGTATAGTATGAGGTTGTACTACTAGTATAGTATGAGGTTGTATTACTAGTGTAGTATGAGGTTGTACTACTAGTATAGTATGAGGTTGTATTACTAGTATAGTATGAGGTTGTACTACTAGTATAGTTTGAGGTTGTACTACTAGTATAGTATGAGGTTGTACTACTAGTATAGTATGAGGTTGTACTATTAGTATAGTATGAGGTTGTACTACTAGTATAGTATGAGGTTGTACTGCTAGTATAGTACGAGGTAGTACTACTAGTATAGTATGAGGTAGTACTACTAGTATAGTATGAGGTTGTACTACTAGTATAGTATGAGGTAGTACTACTAGTATAGTATGAGGTTGTATTACTAGTGTAGTATGAGGTTGTGCTACTAGTATAGTATGAGGTTGTACTACTAGTATAGTATGAGGTTGTACTGCTAGTATAGTATGAGGTTGTACTACTAGTATAGTATGAGGTTGTACTACTAGTATAGTATGAGGTTGTATTACTAGTGTAGTATGAGGTTGTACTACTAGTATAGTATGAGGTTGTATTACTAGTATAGTATGAGGTTGTACTACTAGTATAGTTTGAGGTTGTACTACTAGTATAGTATGAGGTTGTACTACTAGTATAGTATGAGGTTGTACTATTAGTATAGTATGAGGTTGTACTACTAGTATAGTATGAGGTTGTACTACTAGTATAGTATGAGGTTGTACTACTAGTATAGTATGAGGTTGTATTACTAGTATAGTATGAGGTTGTACTACTAGTATAGTATGAGGTTGTACTACTAGTATAGTATGAGGTTGTACTACTAGTATAGTATGAGGTTGTACTACTAGTGTAGTATGAGGTTGTACTGCTAGTATAGTATGAGGTTGTACTACTAGTATAGTATGAGGTTGTATTACTAGTATAGTATGAGGTTGTACTACTAGTATAGTATGAGGTTGTACTACTAGTATAGTATGAGTTTGTACTACTAGTATAGTATGAGGTTGTATTACTAGTATAGTATGAGGTTGTATTACCAGTATAGTATGAGGTTGTACTACTAGTATAGTATGAGGTTGTATTACTAGTATAGTATGAGGTTGTACTACTAGTATAGTATGAGGTTGTATTACTAGTATAGTATGAGGTTGTACTACTAGTATAGTATGAGGTTGTACTACTAGTATAGTATGAGGTTGTACTACTAGTATAGTATGAGGTTGTATTACTAGTATAGTATGAGGTTGTATTACTAGTATAGTATGAGGTTGTATTACTAGTATAGTATGAGGTTGTATTACTAGTATAGTATGAGGTAGTATGAGGTTGTATTACTAGTATAGTATGAGGTTGTATTACTAGTATAGTATGAGGTTGTGCTACTAGTATAGTATGAGGTTGTACTGCTAGTATAGTATGAGGTTGTACTGCTAGTATAGTACGAGGTAGTACTACTAGTATAGTACGAGGTTGTACTACTAGTATAGTATGAGGTTGTACTACTAGTATAGTATGAGGTTGTATTACTAGTATAGTATGAGGTTGTACTACTAGTATAGTATGAGGTTGTACTGCTAGTATAGTATGAGGTTGTACTACTAGTATAGTATGAGGTTGTACTACTAGTATAGTATGAGGTTGTACTACTAGTATAGTATGAGGTTGTATTACTAGTATAGTATGAGGTTGTACTACTAGTATAGTATGAGGTTGTACTACTAGTATAGTATGAGGTTGTATTACTAGTATAGTATGAGACTGTACTACTAGTATAGTATGAGGTTGTACTGCTAGTATAGTATGAGGTTGTACTACTAGTGTAGTATGAGGTTGTACTGCTAGTATAGTATGAGGTTGTACTGCTAGTATAGTATGAGGTTGTATTACTAGTATAGTATGAGGTTGTACTGCTAGTGTAGTATGAGGTTGTACTGCTAGTATAGTATGAGGTTGTACTACTAGTATAGTATGAGGTTGTATTACTAGTATAGTATGAGGTTGTACTACTAGTATAGTATGAGGTTGTATTACTAGTATAGTATGAGGTTGTATTACTAGTATAGTATGAGGTTGTATTACTAGTATAGTATGAGGTTGTATTACTAGTATAGTATGAGGTTGTATTACTAGTATAGTATGAGGTTGTACTACTAGTATAGTATGAGGTTGTGCTACTAGTATAGTATGAGGTTGTACTACTAGTATAGTATGAGGTTGTGCTACTAGTATAGTATGAGGTTGTATTACTAGTATAGTATGAGGTTGTGCTACTAGTATAGTATGAGGTTGTACTACTAGTATAGTATGAGGTTGTACTACTAGTATAGTATGAGGTTGTACTAGTAGTATAGTATGAGGTTGTACTACTAGTATAGTATGAGGTTGTATTACTAGTATAGTATGAGGTTGTACTACTAGTATAGTATGAGGTTGTACTAGTATAGTATGAGGTTGTACTACTAGTGTAGTATGAGGTTGTACTACTAGTGTAGTATGAGGTTGTACTACTAGTATAGTATGAGGTTGTACTACTAGTATAGTATGAGGTTGTACTACTAGTATAGTATGAGGTTGTACTACTAGTATAGTATGAGGTTGTACTACTAGTATAGTATGAGGTAGTACTACTAGTATAGTATGAGGTTGTATTACTAGTGTAGTATGAGGTTGTGCTACTAGTATAGTATGAGGTTGTACTACTAGTATAGTATGAGGTTGTACTGCTAGTATAGTATGAGGTTGTACTACTAGTATAGTATGAGGTTGTACTACTAGTATAGTATGAGGTTGTATTACTAGTATAGTATGAGGTTGTACTACTAGTATAGTTTGAGGTTGTACTACTAGTATAGTATGAGGTTGTATTACTAGTATAGTATGAGGTTGTACTACTAGTATAGTATGAGGTTGTACTATTAGTATAGTATGAGGTTGTACTACTAGTATAGTATGAGGTTGTACTACTAGTGTAGTATGAGGTTGTACTGCTAGTATAGTATGAGGTTGTACTACTAGTATAGTATGAGGTTGTATTACTAGTATAGTATGAGGTTGTACTACTAGTATAGTATGAGGTTGTACTACTAGTATAGTATGAGGTTGTACTACTAGTATAGTATGAGTTTGTACTACTAGTATAGTATGAGGTTGTATTACTAGTATAGTATGAGGTTGTATTACCAGTATAGTATGAGGTTGTACTACTAGTATAGTATGAGGTTGTATTACTAGTATAGTATGAGGTTGTACTACTAGTATAGTATGAGGTTGTATTACTAGTATAGTATGAGGTTGTACTACTAGTATAGTATGAGGTTGTACTACTAGTATAGTATGAGGTTGTACTACTAGTATAGTATGAGGTTGTATTACTAGTATAGTATGAGGTTGTATTACTAGTATAGTATGAGGTTGTATTACTAGTATAGTATGAGGTTGTATTACTAGTATAGTATGAGGTAGTATGAGGTTGTATTACTAGTATAGTATGAGGTTGTATTACTAGTATAGTATGAGGTTGTGCTACTAGTATAGTATGAGGTTGTACTGCTAGTATAGTATGAGGTTGTACTGCTAGTATAGTACGAGGTAGTACTACTAGTATAGTACGAGGTTGTACTACTAGTATAGTATGAGGTTGTACTACTAGTATAGTATGAGGTTGTATTACTAGTATAGTATGAGGTTGTACTACTAGTATAGTATGAGGTTGTACTGCTAGTATAGTATGAGGTTGTACTACTAGTATAGTATGAGGTTGTACTACTAGTATAGTATGAGGTTGTACTACTAGTATAGTATGAGGTTGTATTACTAGTATAGTATGAGGTTGTACTACTAGTATAGTATGAGGTTGTACTACTAGTATAGTATGAGGTTGTATTACTAGTATAGTATGAGACTGTACTACTAGTATAGTATGAGGTTGTACTGCTAGTATAGTATGAGGTTGTACTACTAGTGTAGTATGAGGTTGTACTGCTAGTATAGTATGAGGTTGTACTGCTAGTATAGTATGAGGTTGTATTACTAGTATAGTATGAGGTTGTACTGCTAGTGTAGTATGAGGTTGTACTGCTAGTATAGTATGAGGTTGTACTACTAGTATAGTATGAGGTTGTATTACTAGTATAGTATGAGGTTGTACTACTAGTATAGTATGAGGTTGTATTACTAGTATAGTATGAGGTTGTATTACTAGTATAGTATGAGGTTGTATTACTAGTATAGTATGAGGTTGTATTACTAGTATAGTATGAGGTTGTATTACTAGTATAGTATGAGGTTGTATTACTAGTATAGTATGAGGTTGTACTACTAGTATAGTATGAGGTTGTGCTACTAGTATAGTATGAGGTTGTACTACTAGTATAGTATGAGGTTGTGCTACTAGTATAGTATGAGGTTGTATTACTAGTATAGTATGAGGTTGTGCTACTAGTATAGTATGAGGTTGTACTACTAGTATAGTATGAGGTTGTACTACTAGTATAGTATGAGGTTGTACTAGTAGTATAGTATGAGGTTGTACTACTAGTATAGTATGAGGTTGTATTACTAGTATAGTATGAGGTTGTACTACTAGTATAGTATGAGGTTGTACTAGTATAGTATGAGGTTGTACTACTAGTATAGTATGAGGTTGTATTACTAGTGTAGTATGAGGTTGTACTACTAGTATAGTATGAGGTTGTACTACTAGTATAGTATGAGGTTGTATTACTAGTGTAGTATGAGGTTGTACTACTAGTATAGTATGAGGTTGTACTACTAGTATAGTATGAGGTTGTACTACTAGTGTAGTATGAGGTTGTACTACTAGTGTAGTATGAGGTTGTACTACTAGTATAGTATGAGGTTGTACTACTAGTATAGTATGAGGTTGTACTACTAGTATAGTATGAGGTTGTACTACTAGTATAGTATGAGGTTGTACTACTAGTATAGTATGAGGTTGTACTACTAGTATAGTATGAGGTTGTACTACTAGTATAGTATGAGGTTGTTCTACTAGTATAGTATGAGGTTGTACTAGTGTAGTATGAGGTTGTACTACTAGTGTAGTATGAGGTTGTTCTACTAGTATAGTATGAGGTTGTACTAGTGTAGTATGAGGTTGTACTACTAGTATAGTATGAGGTTGTGCTACTAGTATAGTATGAGGTTGTACTACTAGTGTAGTATGAGGTTGTACTACTAGTGTAGTATGAGGTTGTACTAGTGTAGTATGAGGTTGTATTACTAGTGTAGTATGAGGTTGTACTACTAGTATAGTATGAGGTTGTATTACTAGTATAGTATGAGGTTGTATTACTAGTATAGTATGAGGTTGTATTACTAGTATAGTATGACGTTGTATTACTAGTATAGTATGAGGTTGTATTACTAGTATAGTATGAGGTTGTACTACTAGTATAGTATGAGGTTGTGCTACTAGTATAGTATGAGGTTGTACTACTAGTATAGTATGAGGTTGTGCTACTAGTATAGTATGAGGTTGTATTACTAGTATAGTATGAGGTTGTGCTACTAGTATAGTATGAGGTTGTACTACTAGTATAGTATGAGGTTGTACTACTAGTATAGTATGAGGTTGTACTAGTAGTATAGTATGAGGTTGTACTACTAGTATAGTATGAGGTTGTATTACTAGTATAGTATGAGGTTGTATTACTAGTATAGTATGAGGTTGTACTACTAGTATAGTATGAGTTTGTACTAGTATAGTATGAGGTTGTACTACTAGTATAGTATGAGGTTGTATTACTAGTGTAGTATGAGGTTGTACTACTAGTATAGTATGAGGTTGTACTACTAGTATAGTATGAGGTTGTATTACTAGTGTAGTATGAGGTTGTACTACTAGTATAGTATGAGATTGTACTACTAGTATAGTATGAGGTTGTACTACTAGTGTAGTATGAGGTTGTACTACTAGTATAGTATGAGGTTGTACTACTAGTATAGTATGAGGTTGTACTACTAGTATAGTATGAGGTTGTACTACTAGTATAGTATGAGGTTGTACTACTAGTGTAGTATGAGGTTGTACTACTAGTATAGTATGAGGTTGTACTACTAGTATAGTATGAGGTTGTTCTACTAGTATAGTATGAGGTTGTACTAGTGTAGTATGAGGTTGTACTACTAGTGTAGTATGAGGTTGTACTAGTGTAGTATGAGGTTGTATTACTAGTGTAGTATGAGGTTGTACTACTAGTATAGTATGAGGTTGTACTACTAGTATAGTATGAGGTTGTACTACTAGTGTAGTATGAGGTTGTACTACTAGTATAGTATGAGGTTGTACTACTAGTATAGTATTAGGTTGTACTACTAGTATAGTATGAGGTTGTACTACTAGTATAGTATGAGGTTGTACTACTAGTATAGTATGAGGTTGTACTACTAGTATAGTATGAGGTTGTACTACTAGTATAGTATGAGGTTGTACTACTAGTATAGTATGAGGTTGTACTAGTATAGTATGAGGTTGTACTACTAGTATAGTATGAGGTTGTACTACTAGTATAGTATGAGGTTGTACTACTAGTATAGTATGAGGTTGTTCTACTAGTATAGTATGAGGTTGTACTAGTGTAGTATGAGGTTGTACTACTAGTGTAGTATGAGGTTGTACTAGTGTAGTATGAGGTTGTATTACTAGTGTAGTATGAGGTTGTACTACTAGTATAGTATGAGGTTGTACTACTAGTATAGTATGAGGTTGTACTACTAGTGTAGTATGAGGTTGTACTACTAGTATAGTATGAGGTTGTACTACTAGTATAGTATGAGGTTGTACTACTAGTATAGTATGAGGTTGTGCTACTAGTATAGTATGAGGTTGTACTACTAGTGTAGTATGAGGTTGTACTACTAGTATAGTATGAGGTTGTACTACTAGTATAGTATGAGGTTGTGCTACTAGTATAGTATGAGGTTGTGCTACTAGTATAGTGTGAGGTTGTGCTACTAGTATAGTATGAGGTTGTACTACTAGTATAGTATGAGGTTGTACTACTAGTATAGTATGAGGTTGTACTACTAGTATAGTATGAGGTTGTATTACTAGTGTAGTATGAGGTTGTACTACTAGTATAGTATGAGGTTGTATTACTAGTGTAGTATGAGGTTGTACTACTAGTATAGTATGAGGTTGTACTACTAGTATAGTATGAGGTTGTACTACTAGTGTAGTATGAGGTTGTACTACTAGTGTAGTATGAGGTTGTACTACTAGTGTAGTATGAGGTTGTACTACTAGTATAGTATGAGGTTGTACTACTAGTATAGTATGAGGTTGTACTACTAGTATAGTATGAGGTTGTTCTACTAGTATAGTATGAGGTTGTACTAGTGTAGTATGAGGTTGTACTACTAGTGTAGTATGAGGTTGTACTACTAGTGTAGTATGAGGTTGTATTACTAGTGTAGTATGAGGTTGTACTACTAGTATAATATGAGGTTGTACTACTAGTATAGTATGAGGTTGTACTACTAGTGTAGTATGAGGTTGTACTACTAGTATAGTATGAGGTTGTACTACTAGTATAGTATGAGGTTGTACTACTAGTATAGTATGAGGTTGTACTACTAGTGTAGTATGAGGTTGTACTACTAGTATAGTATGAGGTTGTACTACTAGTATAGTATGAGGTTGTACTACTAGTATAGTATGAGGTTCTACTAGTATAGTATGAGGTTGTACTAGTGTAGTATGAGGTTGTACTACTAGTGTAGTATGAGGTTGTACTACTAGTGTAGTATGAGGTTTTATTACTAGTGTAGTATGAGGTTGTACTACTAGTATAGTATGAGGTTGTACTACTAGTATAGTATGAGGTTGTATTACTAGTATAGTATGAGGTTGTACTACTAGTATAGTATGAGGTTGTATTACTAGTATAGTATGAGGTTGTACTACTAGTATAGTATGAGGTTGTACTACTAGTATAGTATGAGGTTGTATTACTAGTATAGTATGAGGTTGTACTACTAGTATAGTATGAGGTTGTACTACTAGTATAGTATGAGGTTGTACTACTAGTATAGTATGAGGTTGTACTACTAGTATAGTATGAGGTTGTACTACTAGTATAGTATGAGGTTGTACTACTAGTATAGTATGAGGTTGTACTACTAGTATAGTATGAGGTTGTACTACTAGTATAGTATGAGGTTGTACTACTAGTATAGTATTAGGTTGTATTACTAGTATAGTATGAGGTTGTACTACTAGTATAGTATGAGGTTGTACTACTAGTATAGTATGAGGTTGTACTACTTGTATAGTATGAGGTTGTACTACTAGTATAGTATGAGGTTGTACTACTAGTATAGTATGAGGTTGTACTACTAGTGTAGTATGAGGTTGTACTACTAGTGTAGTATGAGGTTGTATTACTAGTGTAGTATGAGGTTGTACTACTAGTATAGTATGAGGTTGTACTACTAGTATAGTATGAGGTTGTATTACTAGTATAGTATGAGGTTGTACTACTAGTATTGTATGAGGTTGTATTACTAGTATAGTATGAGGTTGTACTACTAGTGTAGTATGAGGTTGTACTACTAGTGTAGTATGAGGTTGTACTAGTGTAGTATGAGGTTGTACTACTAGTATAGTATGAGGTTGTCTTACTAGTATAGTATGAGGTTGTACTACTAGTATAGTATGAGGTTGTATTACTAGTATAGTATGAGACTGTACTACTAGTATAGTATGAGGTTGTACTACTAGTATAGTATGAGGTTGTACTACTAGTGTAGTATGAGGTTGTACTGCTAGTATAGTATGAGGTTGTATTGCTAGTATAGTATGAGGTTGTACTACTAGTATAGTATGAGGTTGTACTACTAGTGTAGTATGAGGTTGTACTGCTAGTATAGTATGAGGTTGTACTACTAGTATAGTATGAGGTTGTACTACTAGTATAGTATGAGGTTGTACTACTAGTATAGTATGAGGTTGTACTACTAGTATAGTATGAGGTTGTGCTACTAGTATAGTATGAGGTTGTACTACTAGTATAGTATGAGTTTGTACTACTAGTATAGTATGAGGTTGTACTACTAGTATAGTATGAGGTTGTACTACTAGTATAGTATGAGGTTGTACTACTAGTATAGTATGAGGTTGTACTAGTGTAGTATGAGGTTGTACTACTAGTGTAGTATGAGGTTGTACTAGTGTAGTATGAGGTTGTATTACTAGTGTAGTATGAGGTTGTACTACTAGTATAGTATGAGGTTGTACTACTAGTATAGTATGAGGTTGTACTACTAGTGTAGTATGAGGTTGTACTACTAGTATAGTATGAGGTTGTACTACTAGTATAGTATGAGGTTGTACTACTAGTATAGTATGAGGTTGTACTACTAGTGTAGTATGAGGTTGTACTACTAGTATAGTATGAGGTTGTACTACTAGTATAGTATGAGGTTGTGCTACTAGTATAGTATGAGGTTGTGCTACTAGTATAGTATGAGGTTGTGCTACTAGTATAGTATGAGGTTGTGCTACTAGTATAGTATGAGGTTGTGCTACTACTATAGTATGAGGTTGTACTACTAGTGTAGTATGAGGTTGTACTACTAGTATAGTATGAGGTTGTATTACTAGTATAGTATGAGACTACTACTAGTATAGTATGAGGTTGTACTGCTAGTATAGTATGAGGTTGTACTACTAGTGTAGTATGAGGTTGTACTGCTAGTATAGTATGAGGTTGTACTGCTAGTATAGTATGAGGTTGTATTACTAGTATAGTATGAGGTTGTACTACTAGTGTAGTATGAGGTTGTACTGCTAGTATAGTATGAGGTTGTACTACTAGTATAGTATGAGGTTGTATTACTAGTATAGTATGAGGTTGTACTATTAGTATAGTATGAGGTTGTATTACTAGTATAGTATGAGGTTGTATTACTAGTATAGTATGAGGTTGTATTACTAGTATAGTATGAGGTTGTATTACTAGTATAGTATGAGGTTGTATTACTAGTATAGTATGAGGTTGTATTACTAGTATAGTATGAGGTTGTATTACTAGTATAGTATGAGGTTGTGCTACTAGTATAGTATGAGGTTGTGCTACTAGTATAGTATGAGGTTGTACTACTAGTATAGTATGAGGTTGTGCTACTAGTATAGTATGAGGTTGTATTACTAGTATAGTATGAGGTTGTGCTACTAGTATAGTATGAGGTTGTACTACTAGTATAGTATGAGGTTGTACTACTAGTATAGTATGAGGTTGTACTAGTAGTATAGTATGAGGTTGTACTACTAGTATAGTATGAGGTTGTATTACTAGTATAGTATGAGGTTGTACTACTAGTATAGTATGAGGTTGTACTAGTATAGTATGAGGTTGTACTACTAGTATAGTATGAGGTTGTATTACTAGTGTAGTATGAGGTTGTACTACTAGTATAGTATGAGGTTGTACTACTAGTATAGTATGAGGTTGTATTACTAGTGTAGTATGAGGTTGTACTACTAGTATAGTATGAGGTTGTACTACTAGTATAGTATGAGGTTGTACTACTAGTATAGTATGAGGTTGTACTACTAGTGTAGTATGAGGTTGTACTACTAGTATAGTATGAGGTTGTACTACTAGTATAGTATGAGGTTGTACTACTAGTATAGTATGAGGTTGTACTACTAGTATAGTATGAGGTTGTACTACTAGTATAGTATGAGGTTGTACTACTAGTATAGTATGAGGTTGTACTACTAGTATAGTATGAGGTTGTACTACTAGTATAGTATGAGGTTGTTCTACTAGTATAGTATGAGGTTGTACTAGTGTAGTATGAGGTTGTAATACTAGTGTAGTATGAGGTTGTTCTACTAGTATAGTATGAGGTTGTACTAGTGTAGTATGAGGTTGTACTACTAGTATAGTATGAGGTTGTGCTACTAGTATAGTATGAGGTTGTACTACTAGTATAGTATGAGGTTGTACTACTAGTGTAGTATGAGGTTGTACTAGTGTAGTATGAGGTTGTATTACTAGTGTAGTATGAGGTTGTACTACTAGTATAGTATGAAGTTGTATTACTAGTATAGTATGAGGTTGTATTACTAGTATAGTATGAGGTTGTATTACTAGTATAGTATGAGGTTGTATTACTAGTATAGTATGAGGTTGTACTACTAGTATAGTATGAGGTTGTGCTACTAGTATAGTATGAGGTTGTACTACTAGTATAGTATGAGGTTGTGCTACTAGTATAGTATGAGGTTGTACTACTAGTATAGTATGAGGTTGTACTACTAGTATAGTATGAGGTTGTACTAGTAGTATAGTATGAGGTTGTACTACTAGTATAGTATGAGGTTGTATTACTAGTATAGTATGAGGTTGTATTACTAGTATAGTATGAGGTTGTACTACTAGTATAGTATGAGGTTGTACTAGTATAGTATGAGGTTGTACTACTAGTATAGTATGAGGTTGTATTACTAGTGTAGTATGAGGTTGTACTACTAGTATAGTATGAGGTTGTACTACTAGTATAGTATGAGGTTGTATTACTAGTGTAGTATGAGGTTGTACTACTAGTATAGTATGAGGTTGTACTACTAGTATAGTATGAGGTTGTACTACTAGTGTAGTATGAGGTTGTACTACTAGTATAGTATGAGGTTGTACTACTAGTATAGTATGAGGTTGTACTACTAGTATAGTATGAGGTTGTACTACTAGTATAGTATGAGGTTGTACTACTAGTATAGTATGAGGTTGTACTACTAGTATAGTATGAGGTTGTTCTACTAGTATAGTATGAGGTTGTTCTACTAGTATAGTATGAGGTTGTACTAGTGTAGTATGAGGTTGTACTACTAGTGTAGTATGAGGTTGTACTAGTGTAGTATGAGGTTGTATTACTAGTGTAGTATGAGGTTGTACTACTAGTATAGTATGAGGTTGTACTACTAGTATAGTATGAGGTTGTACTACTAGTGTAGTATGAGGTTGTACTACTAGTATAGTATGAGGTTGTACTACTAGTATAGTATGAGGTTGTACTACTAGTATAGTATAAGGTTGTGCTACTAGTATAGTATGAGGTTGTGCTACTAGTGTAGTATGAGGTTGTACTACTAGTATAGTATGAGGTTGTACTACTAGTATAGTATGAGGTTGTACTACTAGTATAGTATGAGGTTGTACTACTAGTATAGTATGAGGTTGTACTACTAGTATAGTATGAGGTTGTACTACTAGTATAGTATGAGGTTGTACTACTAGTATAGTATGAGGTTGTACTAGTATAGTATGAGGTTGTACTACTAGTATAGTATGAGGTTGTACTACTAGTATAGTATGAGGTTGTACTACTAGTATAGTATGAGGTTGTTCTACTAGTATAGTATGAGGTTCTACTAGTGTAGTATGAGGTTGTACTACTAGTGTAGTATGAGGTTGTACTAGTGTAGTATGAGGTTGTATTACTAGTGTAGTATGAGGTTGTACTACTAGTATAGTATGAGGTTGTACTACTAGTATAGTATGAGGTTGTACTACTAGTGTAGTATGAGGTTGTACTACTAGTATAGTATGAGGTTGTACTACTAGTATAGTATGAGGTTGTGCTACTAGTATAGTATGAGGTTGTACTACTAGTGTAGTATGAGGTTGTACTACTAGTGTAGTATGAGGTTGTACTACTAGTATAGTATGAGGTTGTGCTACTAGTATAGTATGAGGTTGTGCTACTAGTATAGTATGAGGTTGTGCTACTAGTATAGTATGAGGTTGTACTACTAGTATAGTATGAGGTTGTATTACTAGTGTAGTATGAGGTTGTACTACTAGTATAGTATGAGGTTGTATTACTAGTATAGTATGAGGTTGTACTACTATTATAGTATGAGGTTGTATTACTAGTATAGTATGAGGTTGTACTACTAGTATAGTATGAGGTTGTACTACTAGTATAGTATGAGGTTGTACTACTAGTATAGTATGAGGTTGTACTACTAGTATAGTATGAGGTTGTACTACTAGTATAGTATGAGGTTGTACTACTAGTATAGTATGAGGTTGTACTACTAGTATAGTATTAGGTTGTATTACTAGTATAGTATTAGGTTGTACTACTAGTATAGTATGAGGTTGTACTACTAGTATAGTATGAGGTTGTACTACTAGTATAGTATGAGGTTGTACTACTAGTATAGTATGAGGTTGTACTACTAGTGTAGTATGAGGTTGTACTACTAGTGTAGTATGAGGTTGTATTACTAGTGTAGTATGAGGTTGTACTACTAGTATAGTATGAGGTTGTACTACTAGTATAGTATGAGGTTGTACTACTAGTATAGTATGAGGTTGTACTACTATTATAGTATGAGGTTGTATTACTAGTATAGTATGAGGTTGTACTACTAGTATAGTATGAGGTTGTACTACTAGTATAGTATGAGGTTGTACTACTAGTATAGTATGAGGTTGTACTACTAGTATAGTATGAGGTTGTACTACTAGTATAGTATGAGGTTGTACTACTAGTATAGTATGAGGTTGTACTACTAGTATAGTATGAGGTTGTATTACTAGTATAGTATGAGGTTGTACTAGTAGTATAGTATGAGGTTGTACTACTAGTATAGTATGAGGTTCTATTACTAGTATAGTATGAGGTTGTACTAGTGTAGTATGAGGTTGTACTACTAGTGTAGTATGAGGTTGTACTAGTGTAGTATGAGGTTGTATTACTAGTGTAGTATGAGGTTGTACTACTAGTATAGTATGAGGTTGTACTACTAGTATAGTATGAGGTTGTACTACTAGTGTAGTATGAGGTTGTACTACTAGTATAGTATGAGGTTGTACTACTAGTATAGTATGAGGTTGTACTACTAGTATAGTATGAGGTTGTACTACTAGTATAGTATGAGGTTGTACTACTAGTATAGTATGAGGTTGTACTACTAGTATAGTATGAGGTTGTGCTACTAGTATAGTATGAGGTTGTACTACTAGTATAGTATGAGTTTGTACTACTAGTATAGTATGAGGTTGTACTACTAGTATAGTATGAGGTTGTACTACTAGTATAGTATGAGGTTGTACTACTAGTATAGTATGAGGTTGTACTAGTGTAGTATGAGGTTGTACTACTAGTGTAGTATGAGGTTGTACTAGTGTAGTATGAGGTTGTATTACTAGTGTAGTATGAGGTTGTACTACTAGTATAGTATGAGGTTGTACTACTAGTATAGTATGAGGTTGTACTACTAGTGTAGTATGAGGTTTTACTACTAGTATAGTATGAGGTTGTACTACTAGTATAGTATGAGGTTGTACTACTAGTGTAGTATGAGGTTGTACTACTAGTATAGTATGAGGTTGTACTACTAGTATAGTATGAGGTTGTGCTACTAGTATAGTATGAGGTTGTGCTACTAGTATAGTATGAGGTTGTGCTACTAGTATAGTATGAGGTTGTGCTACTAGTATAGTATGAGTTTGTGCTACTAGTATAGTATGAGGTTGTATTACTAGTGTAGTATGAGGTTGTACTACTAGTATAGTATGAGGTTGTATTACTAGTGTAGTATGAGGTTGTACTACTAGTATAGTATGAGGTTGTACTACTAGTATAGTATGAGGTTGTACTACTAGTGTAGTATGAGGTTGTACTACTAGTATAGTATGAGGTTGTACTACTAGTATAGTATGAGGTTGTACTACTAGTATAGTATGAGGTTGTTCTACTAGTATAGTATGAGGTTGTACTAGTGTAGTATGAGGTTGTACTACTAGTGTAGTATGAGGTTGTACTACTAGTGTAGTATGAGGTTGTATTACTAGTGTAGTATGAGGTTGTACTACTAGTATAGTATGAGGTTGTACTACTAGTATAGTATGAGGTTGTACTACTAGTGTAGTATGAGGTTGTACTACTAGTATAGTATGAGGTTGTACTACTAGTATAGTATGAGGTTGTACTACTAGTATAGTATGAGGTTGTACTACTAGTGTAGTATGAGGTTGTACTACTAGTGTAGTATGAGGTTGTACTACTAGTATAGTATGAGGTTGTACTACTAGTATAGTATGAGGTTGTACTACTAGTATAGTATGAGGTTGTACTACTAGTATAGTATGAGGTTCTACTAGTATAGTATGAGGTTGTACTAGTGTAGTATGAGGTTGTACTACTAGTGTAGTATGAGGTTGTACTACTAGTGTAGTATGAGGTTTTATTACTAGTGTAGTATGAGGTTGTACTACTAGTATAGTTTTAGGTTGTACTACTAGTATAGTATGAGGTTGTACTACTAGTGTAGTATGAGGTTGTACTACTAGTATAGTTTTAGGTTGTACTACTAGTATAGTATGAGGTTGTACTACTAGTATAGTTTTAGGTTGTACTACTAGTATAGTATGAGGTTGTACTACTAGTGTAGTATGAGGTTGTACTGCTAGTGTAGTATGACTTTAAGTACTTAAGTACATTTTACGTCACAATGAATACATTAAATATAAAGTATAACACTAAAGATGAGGCTGCTGTCATGATATTCTGACTTGTTTCCCGGCAGAGACGATGTTGGTGTTGATGTTACTCGTCGGCGTGAGTTTGTCCGGCGGCGACGGGTCGGCCGGTTCAGACTGCAGCCCGCCCGCCACGGAGACGAGCGGCGCGGTGCGTTTGCTGTCGGCGGTGGTCGACTCCCACAGAGCCGAGCTGAGCCGGAGGGAACACCTGGAGGCTCTGTTCAACAGGTGAGCTCCTGTCAGTTAATAATAACCCACAACATAGAGTTTACCGGTCGCTTGCTCTGATTTACACCACAAAACACTGAAAGATGAAATCACGCTTCATCAGCAGAGCTTTGCTGACGTTTGGTAGGTGTTTATTATTTTTTATTTTCTATTGTTTCCTTAAGACTACAAAAAAATACTACAACAACCTAAACCACAACAAATAAAATATGTACATTTAATAGATAGTAACTTTAAATTGAAAACAGACTAATCAAAAACAAATGAGAGAAAGTAATAATAATAAAATAAAAATATAATATATTTTTTTTAAATTTATGAATAAGAATAAATAAATAATAATGATAATAATAAATAAATATAACTAAATAATTAAATAAATGCAAATTATAAAATAAAAATATACATGTTTTTTAATTTATGAATAATAAATAGTAATGATAATAATAAATAAATATAACTAAATAATTAAATGAATAAAAATTATAAAATCTAAATTATAATATATATTTTTTAATTTATGAATAACATAAATAAATAAATAGTAATGATAATAAATAAATAAAAATTATAAACTAAAATATATCATGATTTTTTTAAATTTATGAATACAAGTAAATTAATATTAATGACAATAGAAAACAAAAATAAATAAAAACTTATAAATAAAATAAATTCATTTTTTTTAAATTTATGAATAGAGATAAATGAATAAATAAATAAATAGTAATGATAATCATAAATGAATAAAATAAATTCACACACCAGATTCCCAGCAACACAGGATAAATACAGAGTACATACTGTGTACATTTACAAAAGAGTAAAAAAAAAAACAGAATATAAAAATAATGAAATAATATGAATATAATTAAATAAAATATTTAAACAAAAATAATTAAATAGAGGTTACAGCAGAACTGTAAATATTTGAGCTTTATTGTGTTTCTGATTATTTAACAGTTAACTGGGAAAAAAACAAAACAATGAAAATAAATGTGAATTTTTAGCTTTAAATCCCCAAAATCTGCACAATAATCACAGGGCAATCATTTTGTTGTGTGTGATAAAAGTTTAAAAATGAAATGATTGTATCCAGTTAAATCTAAATAATTAGAACATAAATAGCAGTAAACTCCCTTCGGACGGTCATAAATACTGGAGTGATAAATGAGAATAGTCCTGGTGGCGGTAGTTTTGTACATAGACGAGTGAATGATTGTTGTTTAACGGTGATTAACGGTGTTCAACCGAACAGGTACGGAGAAAACGGCAGCATCTCTCTGGCCGGTTTAAAGCGTCTCTTACAGAACGTGGGCTTGGATCGCATCAGGACTGTTATGGTGCAACACCATGAGCAACCAGGCCACCACGATCACCACCACCATCATCATCACCACGGCCACCACCAACATCACTACCATCTCCATAGCAACGACTCGAATCACCAGAAACACGGCGAACCACCACAGTCCGGAAAGTTTCCAAAGGCCTCTGAAGTCTCCAAAGATCAGGACAGTCACCACAACCTGCACGACAAGAAGACCGCGGCGACGGCGGCTCAGGAGGCCGGCACCACGGCGGCGTACAGCGCCCAGCTGATGGTGAAACCAGATGAAGCTCACAAGAGCCAAGACGGCAGCCCGGACCAACCCAGTCCTGCAGGGGGGGAGACCACCAGGGCGTCTGCTGCCAGACTGGTCACTGAGAGCCAGACGCCGGCAGCTGTAGTCAGCCGGGACGACCACGACCACGATCACGACCACGACCACATAAACCAGGATCTTCCTCGCAACCGAAGCATGGCCGGTGTAGAGGTACGACATCAGCTTCTCATTTACAGCTGGTAGTTTTAAAATGTTTAAAGTGACGTTAGCTGTGATAAGTTTGGAAATAACTGAAAGGGTTAGTTTACTCTCGTGTGTTCTGAGAGGTACAATGACTGGTTTTGTTATGGAGTCTGGTGGGTTTGAAGAGAGCGATATAAAAGTTCCCCGTCAGAACGGGTTGTCTGACGGTGAGGTAAAGCGGCTGTGGACGGGAGCAGCAGACAAACGGATTTTAGACACCTAAAATAATGAGTCTAAGTGTACACTGTATTTAGAATATTTTCACCCCTTTACCTCGCGTCAGACGGCCCTTTACCTCGCATCAGACGGCCCTTTACCTCGCATCAGACGGCCCTTTACCTCGCCGTCAGACGGCCCTTTACCTCCCCGTCAGACGGCCCTTTACCTCGCCGTCAGACGGACCTTTACCTCGCATCAGACGGCCCTTTACCTCGCATCAGACGGCCCTTTACCTCGCATCAGACGGCCCTTTACCTCGCCGTCAGACGGCTCTTTACCTCCCCGTCAGACGGCCCTTTACCTCGCCGTCAGACGGACCTTTACCTCGCATCAGACGGCCCTTTACCTCGCATCAGACGGCCCTTTACCTCGCATCAGACGGCCCTTTACCTCGCCGTCAGACGGACCTTTACCTCGCATCAG
>NC_133805.1:1940682-1963182 GCF_043250625.1 Sebastes fasciatus
GTTCCTGCTCAGCTTCCTGGTGGCGCTGGCCGTCGGCACGCTGAGCGGCGACGCCTTCCTCCATCTCATCCCCCACGTGAGTCAGCAGCGCGGCGGCACGGGATACGGGACGGCATGTGTTCCTCAGTCATGTTGGGTCTGAGTTCTGCTCATACGTCTGTTTCCACCACGATAACTAAACGGCCTGTAACTTAAAGGGACAGTTCAGGCGTTCCTCAGTGTGGTTGTAGGAGCTACTTCTCCGTAGTCGGTGTTTAACGGGAGCAGCAGAGAAACGCCTTTTAGACACCTAACAAAATGTTTGTGGGGTTGTATGTATGCTCCCGTGTTCTGAGAGGTCAAATTACTGGTTTTCTGAACGGAGTCTGGTGGCTTTGAGGACAGCGATATAACAGAAAGAGCCGTCTGACGGCGAGGTAAAGGGGAGAAAATATTCTAAATATAGCGTACACTTAAACTAATAATGATTTTTTTAGGTGGCTAAAATATGTTTTCCTGCTGCTCCCGTTAGACGGCCCTTTACCTCCCCGTCAGACGGCCCTTTACCTCCCCGTCAGACGGCCTTTACCTCCCCGTCAGACGGCCCTTTACCTCCCCGTCAGACGGCCCTTTACCTCCCCGTCAGACGGCCCTTTACCTCCCCGTCAGACGGCCCTTTACCTCCCCGTCAGACGGCCCTTTACCTCCCCGTCAGACGGCCCTTTACCTCCCCGTCAGACGGCCCTTTACCTCCCCGTCAGACGGCCTTTACCTCCCCGTCAGACGGCCCTTTACCTCCCCGTCAGACGGCCCTTTACCTCCCCGTCAGACGGCCCTTTACCTCCCCGTCAGACGGCCCTTTACCTCCCCGTCAGACGGCCCTTTACCTCGCCGTCAGACGGCCCTTTACCTCCCCGTCAGACGGCCCTTTACCTCCCCGTCAGACGGCCCTTTACCTCGCCGTCAGACGGCCCTTTACCTCCCCGTCAGACGGCCCTTTACCTCCCCGTCAGACGGCCCTTTACCTCCCCGTCAGACGGCCCTTTACCTCGCCGTCAGACGGCCCTTTACCTCCCCGTCAGACGGCCCTTTACCTCCCCGTCAGACGGCCCTTTACCTCCCCGTCAGACGGCCCTTTACCTCCCCGTCAGACGGCCCTTTACCTCCCCGTCAGACGGCCTTTACCTCCCCGTCAGACGGCCCTTTACCTCGCTGTCAGACGTCCTTTACCTCGCCGTCAGACGGACCTTTACCTCGCTGTCAGACGGCCCTTTACCTCCCCGTCAGACGGCCCTTTACCTCGCCGTCAGACGTCCTTTACCTCGCCGTCAGACGTCCTTTACCTCGCCGTCAGACGGACCTTTACCTCCCCGTCAGACGTCCTTTACCTCCCCGTCAGACGGCCCTTTCTGACGGTGAACTCAAGCCGTTATATCGCTCCCTGTAATGTTAGCTGACCAGACGAAGGTCTCTCCATGAATCAATGCTGATCCTAGTGTTGGCTTTTCCTGCCTCACAAGACACGGGAAACCTCTGTTGGTCTGGAGGAGCTGCAGCAGTTATTTCTGCACAAACGTCCACTGAACATTCACTAGATATTCTCAGAGCTAAACTAACTCTTCTGCAGTGTGGAGTGAGCAGCATGCACGTGAGAGGTGGAGAGAGAGAGAGAGAAGGAGCGTGGTGTGTGAGTGAAGGCAGGCAGAGGAGCAGAGGAGCAGAGACTCCGGTCCTGGAGACCAAAGCTACGGTCTCCTCCGCGTCCTCCGACCGCGGCCAACACTGTTTAACAGCTTCACTAGATACAACCAAGAGGTTTTGCTGCTTCACTGGAGTTTGTGTTGGAGTCTGAATCTGAACAGCGGAGACACACGAGAGACCATGAGACACACGAGAGACCATGAGACACACGAGAGACCATGAGACACACGAGAGACCATGAGACACACGAGAGACCATGAGACACACGAGAGACCACGAGACACACGAGAGACCACGAGACACACGAGAGACCACGAGACACACGAGAGACCACGAGACACACGAGAGACCATGAGACACACGAGAGACCAGGAGACACACGAGAGACCATGAGACACACGAGAGACCAGGAGACACACGAGAGACCAGGAGACACTCGAGAGACCAGGAGACACACGAGAGACCACGAGACACACGAGAGACCACGAGACACACGAGAGACCACGAGACACACGAGAGACCACGAGACACACGAGAGACCACGAGACACACGAGAGACCACGAGACACACGAGAGACCACGAGACACACGAGAGACCACGAGACACACGAGAGACCACGAGACACACGAGAGACCAGGAGACACACGAGAGACCAGGAGACACTCGAGAGACCAGGAGACACACGAGAGACCACGAGACACACGAGAGACCACGAGACACACGAGAGACCACGAGACACACGAGAGACCACGAGACACACGAGAGACCAGGAGACACTCGAGAGACCAGGAGACACACGAGAGACCACGAGACACACGAGAGACCACGAGACACACGAGAGACCAGGAGACACACGAGAGACCAGGAGACACTCGAGAGACCAGGAGACACACGAGAGACCACGAGACACACGAGAGACCACGAGACACACGAGAGACCACGAGACACACGAGAGACCAGGAGACACACGAGAGACCAGGAGACACACGAGAGACCAGGAGACACACGAGAGACCACGAGACACACGAGAGACCAGGAGACACACGAGAGACCAGGAGACACTCGAGAGACCAGGAGACACTCGAGAGACCAGGAGACACACGAGAGACCATGAGACACACGAGAGACCACGAGACACACGAGAGACCAGGAGACACACGAGAGACCACGAGACACACGAGAGACCACGAGACACACGAGAGACCACGAGACACACGAGAGACCACGAGACACACGAGAGACCAGGAGACACACGAGAGACCATGAGACACACGAGAGACCAGGAGACACACGAGAGACCATGAGACACACGAGAGACCATGAGACACCGACCAGCAATGATTTATACGTATAAGAAGTTACAAACAGAACCTTTAAGGAGCGCCCTACTGTCGCTAAACCGGAAGAACGAACACAACTGCGTTCAAACGGGAAGTAAAAAAATGGGCAGGGCCACATAAATTGAATAGGCTATAGCAACATATTAATCAGATTATCATACTGTCTGTGTTTTTGTTCCGGTGCTTTGCACAGAGCTGATACCCGCTCGCCTGCCCGCTCTCATCCCCGTCTCTCTGAAACGGTGTCCGCCGCCTGGCAAAGGCAGCGGAGGTCGTTAGACAATAACTTTATATTTTTATGTGAATAAAATGTACCCAAATTCACAAATCTGAAGGATATTACTACTGACGTTCATGTAGTATTACGTCACAACATCTGCTGTGTTTACCACGTGTTTATTTGCATATAGAGCGGGGACGTGAGATCTGATTACGAGTCGTCACTAGAGACACATTCTAATGTGTGAACAGACGTCACTGAGGACGCATGTTAATGCCAGGTGTGAACGGGGCCTTTGTCCACAGCTCATGTAACCAGGTGTTGAGGGTTTGACTCACCTGGCTCCAAAGACCACACAGTGTTGTCTTAGTCTGGAACGGCAGCAGTGATGCGTTCAGGTTCCTCTGTTTTTATCTGTGTATCTGCTTCAGTCTCAGGGAGGCCACCATCACGCCCACCACGAGGATTCTGGGATGGATGTGGGAGGACATCATCACCCGGCCCACGATGAGCCGGAGGAAAACCTGGACGCGGTGTGGAAGGGTCTGGCGGCTCTGAGCGGAGTCTACGTCATGTTTCTGATCGAACACTTCCTGACGCTGGGAAAGATGTACAAGGACAAGAAACAGAAGGTCAGTCTGGTCATTAGAACAGACACACAGGCTTTGATGCAAATGTATGATCCTGGAGAGAGAGTGACAGCACATGTTGAGAGAAACTAGGATGTTCTTCAGACATTGTTAAGAAAACAAGCCAATTGCTAGCCAGCGTTAACTAACGTGATCAGAGAGTTATTCTGCCTCCGCTTAACGCTCCGCCCGCTAAACACGTCACCATGGTTACTAACAGGAAAAGGGGGATTAACCCTATGACATCACAAGTTCTACTACACTCCAGTTTTTGGATTTGGTAGAGAGTTGTTGTGAAAATGGGCGTAGTTCCCCTTTAACACCAAACTGTAGATCACTCGTCATGTTGGTTCAGTTTGTCCTCATAATTACCGTTTATGTAATGTAACAAACACGACAGTTGATTTCTACATTCATCCTTCAATAAAACATCTTTTATATCTGAGAGAATAGATCCCATTCATCAGGTGATTAGCATCCAGCTTTGGAGACCGTGATCGCCATGGAAACGTGTGTTTGATATTGTATTGTTGTTGTTAATGCTGTAGTATGTTTCTCTGCCGTCCAAGCAGAAGAAGTGGGATCAGAACGACAAAGCAGATCCGGAGAAGCAGCCCGCTCTGGAAGAGAACGACCTGAAGCCAGCCGAAGGTGAGACGCAAAACACGGAACAACAACTTGATCTGTCTCTGAAGGATTCTGAGCTGAAACTAGAACCAGGTACAGCCCATGACTTCGGTGTCTTCCTCCAGATGTGGAGACGAACGGCGGCGGTATGTTCGGCGACCACTCGAGCGGCCTGCACGACGGCAGCGTGGCGGAGGAGGAGCAGGTGATGCTGGCGCCGCAGGTGTCCGTCGTCTCGCCGCAGGGTTACGGCGGAGCGTCGGGGTCCGCCGCCGCCGCCGCCTACACCGCCGAGGACTGCGAGAACAAGTGCCACTCCCACTTCCACGACACGGTGGGCCAGGCCGACAGCATGCACCACCACCACCACGACTACCACCACATCCTGCACCACCACCACTCCCAGAACCACCACCCTCACAGCCACTCCCACTCCTACTCGGAGGAGCACTTCCAGCAGGCCGGCGTGGCCACGCTCGCCTGGATGGTCATCATGGGAGACGGACTGCACAACTTCAGTGACGGCCTGGCGATCGGTGAGTAGGTGTGAACTTTAAAGAGTTGTTCTGGACAGACGAGGTGATCCAGTCCTGTTCTCAAGTCCAACATGAAAGACATTTTTAGTGATGCACCGATACCACTTTATTTCAGACTGAGTACAAGTACTTACATTTGGGTACTCTCCGATACCGAGTACCGATACGAGTACTTCTCTGTGCCTAAAGACCCTCGTTAACAGCCAGCTGGAGGGTGTGAGCGACACACGGCAGGCTGGGGAGTCCCGCATACGAGGCGGTGCGCCGCCACCGGCACTAGGTCGGCTTGGAAAGGCTCAGGGGGGAGAGGTGCTTCTGGGTCCTGGACAAAGTGTCGACCGGGGCGGACTGTCCTCAGTGCTCCCTGACCGCGTCGTGCCCCCAGGGCGGGGCTCGGCCCACGTAAAAGGCGCCAGGGGTCTGCGGCGATGTCTGCAACCCACCAGACGCGTCTTGAAACACGGACCAAGGAGTCTAATGCACGCGTGAGTCAGAGGGTGCAAGAAGGGAGCAATGAAAGTGAGGGAGAGAAAGAGAACGGAGCTGACGGGAGAGCTAGAGACCACCTTGGAGAAGTTACAGGAAGTAGACACGTGAGACTACGTCCGCTTTTCAAAATAAGGTGTTAACAAAGGGAACTGTAGATATAAAATCCATCTATGGAAATCAGATTGATGGATTATATTCACCAGAAGTATAAAACATTCCCACGCTGGATTTAACATGGGAGGGTGCAGGTCGTCTCCACGCTGACCCTCCAACGTTTTACACTCTCTGAGGTTTGTTTTGGTTGACGGATACGGAACGGATATGACGTCACGTTACTCAGACTACCACAATAAAAGAGTTAACGTCCTTCTACCTCCACATAGACTCAGATGAAGCAGATAGATCCATTCTGGCATTAAAACATCTGTGTTCCCCCCCCCTTCTCGTTATGATGATAACTTCCCTCGGAATGCGATCATTTTAAGCCTCTGGTACGATACTCTAACATCTGAACATGTTGACGTGTCTCTGCAGGCGCTGCCTTCTCCGAGGGTCTGTCCAGCGGTCTCAGTACGTCGGTGGCGGTTTTCTGTCACGAGCTGCCTCACGAGTTAGGTAAGACCTCCCATCTCACAGATTAATGTAGCAGCACATAAAGCCTTTCTGTGTTCTCGCAGTATAAGCTTCATATTTATAGGTGACATTGTTTTTTAAATGTCTTCAGTATTGATATTAAACACATTCATTTTTAGATTTCATGCAGTTTTTAGGACTGCCGGTCCTCGTCTGCAGTAAACCGTTGACTCCGTTTCCCAGGTGACTTTGCGGTGCTCCTGAAGGCCGGCATGACGGTGCGTCAGGCCATTCTCTACAACGTGCTGTCGGCCATGATGGCCTACCTGGGCGTGGTGATCGGCATCTTGATCGGACACTACGCGGAGAACATCTGCATGTGGATCTTCGCCCTCACGGCCGGCCTCTTCATGTACGTGGCCCTGGTGGACATGGTGAGTCGACGTTAACGCCGCCGACCATCACAGACTGTGAGCGTGTGTTTTTCTGCAGCAGGTCAGAGGAGTGGTTTCCTCATCCTGAGAACAAAACGATCTACCAACTGAGAGCCAGTAATGCTGTTCAAACCTGCAGACACTCGACCAGGCCCTGCTGCTTCCTGGCAGAGTGGGATCTGTAAAGCGCGACCTGGAGGTGAACCTAAAGGCAACACAGTCGGCCACTAATGATGAGTTTCTCTGTGCATTAGACGGGCAGGAAAGGACCGTACTATTGTGGAAACATCATAAAACAATATGCTCCAATCATAACATGGCAAACTGCAGCCCAACAGCAACAACAGCTGTCAGTGTGTCAGTGTGCTGACTTGACTATGACTTGCCCCAAACTGCATGTGATTATCATAAAGTGGGCATGTCTGTAAAGGGGAGACTCGTGGGTACCCATAGAACCCATTTACATTCACACATCTGGAGGTCAGAGGTCAAGGGACCCCTTTGAACATGGACATGAAAATTTAGCTTAACTTTGGAGCGTTATTTAGCCTCCTTCACGACCAGCTAGTCTGACCTGGTTGGTACCGATGGATTCATCAGGTTTACTAGTTTCATATTCCAGTATCTTCACTCTGGCTTTAAAACTGAGCCGCTACGACATAAAAATCACAAGTTGCGTTAAAGAAATTAATGGCGTTAAAACAAATTTGCGTCTACGTGTTATTTTCGCATTAACTTTGACAGCCCTACAAACTACATAAAGGTGCATCTATGTTAACATTTAAGGTGATTAGAGCTGCAAAGATTAATCAAACGGGTTCATATTAAATTAATCGCCAAATATTTTGATAATGGATTCATCGGTTTGAGTCTAAATTCTCTGATTGCAGCTTCTTAGATGTGAATATGTTCTGGTTTCTTTCCTCCTCTGTGACGGTAAACTGAATCTCTTTGAGGACGTCGTCTAAATTCAATATTTAGGAAGTGGTTAATCATTATTGTCTTCACGTGGCGAAGGAAGAAACCCGCTCAGCCGGTTCCCACCGAGTCAGCAGAAGTGAAACTGCTCCGCTGGCGTCCAGTCAGCTGCAGCTGTTCTGTCGACTCAACAGGTCTTGAGCCGATATCTGACTCAGAGAGCAGCAGCCCTCAGGACCAGATGGCCTCTTCACACACACACACACACACACACACACACACACACACACACACACACACACACACACACACACACACACACACACACACACACACACACACACACACACACACACACACACACACACACACACACACCACACCACTCTGTAAACCTGCTACACATTTATAAAACCCACCAGGAGAGCGTTGAGCTGTCACAACCCTCTGCTGCTGCCGTCCGATAAACACAGCGAGGCCCGTGTTGTCGGAGGCTGACCTCTGGTGGCCGCCGTCCTGCGCTGATTTCTGAAGAAACAAAGACATCAGACTTTATCACAGACACGGGGTTTCCGTTCACGAGCCCGTAGCTAACAAGCTTAGAAATAAGAACACGTGGTTTTTGCAAACGGAGATGATGTAGGGGAGCGGGGAGGCGAGGTCCGATCAGGTGTGAACAGGACCACGGTGTTCCTGCGGGCCTTTTCACATCAGGTCAGTTGATCCATTCACCTCTCCACTCAGCTTTCACATTAGTAAAGTTTTCCGTACCCGAGTCCACCACGTCATCATCCACGTGTATTAGTTTATGTTGAGATCAGCTGTTCTAGTGGCGGAGCATCGTAAAACACTTCACTCAAACTGGACAGAAACTAAATATTACTCAGCAACACGTCGTCGTTAGTCTTCCAACAATCACCGACTCTGGTTTGGTTCGAAATAAACTCCTATTTCACCGAGTTTGGTGTGAAAACCGTGTCTGAGTACGGTACGGAGCGTTCACACGAATCAATATTGGTGTCTGCAACAACCCACCCGACTCGTCTTGAAACACGGACCAAGGAGTCAAACGCACGCGCGAGTCAGAGGGTGCAAGCAAAACCCCGCGGCGTAATGAAAGTGAGGGTCGGCGCGAGCCGGCTGAGGTGGGATCCCGGCCCAGAGGGGTTGCACCGGCCCGTCTGCCCAGCACCGTCGGGGAGGCGGAGCGTGAGGACCCGAAAGATGGTGACAAGAGGTTAAAGTCACGCTGCCGTAAAGTGGTATCGGTGCCGTTGTATCGGAGCCGTTTTGCGAGTACGAGTACATGAGCACAGTATCGGACCCGATACCCGGTACTGGTATCGGTATCGGTGCATCTCTACCTGGGAGTATACGTTTCTTGCTCTACCGACTGAGCTAGCTGAGATAACCTTTGAGAATCGTCTGGGTTTCTGTTTTGCCTTTCAAAAAGGTTCAGGTTTGTGAAGATGGGTGGAGTTCTGTTAAGGACGGCTCCACTGCGTCATCGAGCCGTGGTTTCATTCATCTTACTGGTGAAAATCAGTTTAATGGTCTAACGCCACAATCCAGTACTACGATGTTCACAGTCTTCATGTTTTCAGTCATTATCTTCCAGCGTTTATAATGTATCTTTAAAGAAACCAATCCCAGATCAGTGTGACTTCCTGTGTTGTTTTTCTTCTTCAGGTGCCCGAGATGTTGCACAACGACGCCGGCGACCACGGCTTCAGCCACTGCGGCTTCTTCCTGCTCCAGAACGCCGGCATCCTGCTGGGCTTCTGCATAATGCTGCTAATCGCCATCTTCGAGCACAAAATCCAGCTGGACCTGGGAGACTGACGGAGAGGCTCCGCCTGCGTTTCAGCGTCTCCGTCGGAAGCGTTCTATTTTTTTATTTTGTTATTCTAGTCCAGTCCGGTCGCCTTCATTTAGTTTGTATTGAGATACGTAGGTGTAGGAGGGAAGCATCAGTTCAGATGTCACATTATCCAATGTCATTTAAGAAGTTGAACCCCGCTCTGTTGTTGTTGAAGCTGACGGATGCAGAAGCGACGCGTTCGTGAGCTGCTCAGACGTTACAGATTAGTTATAAAAACAACTGACAAAGTTGTTCTTTCATTTACTTGGACTGCGGTTCAAACGTCTACGTCTGGAGTCTACGGGAACAAAAGTAAATAAGTGAAAATCCACCCGTTCATATTACTCTTAAGGCCAATTTCATCAACCTTCACTTCTTAGAGGTTCATATTTACGATGAATCCAATAAGGCATGAACGCAGCATGAGAAAACGTCCCCCTTGACCTCTTTTCCATCAAATAGAATACCCCGTTATGACTGATTTAGTAATGATAGTAGTATTATGTGAGGTGTTGGAAGTGTCGAACCAGACACCCAAAGTGCCATAACCGCCCCAAACTATTCACATTTTAAAGCTCCTCCTAGACGGTGGCGTTTCCAAATTCATACCACAGTCTTTGCCTAAATTAATCTTTGCACACAATATTATCACGGTTAGGGTTGCAGCAGCAGCTCGTGATCATTTTACATTATCTATTCATTTAGTGTGTTAAAATGATGATGATTTTTTTTGTGCCAGAACTCAAGTTGACCTGAAAGAAATCCACATAATATTTAATTTAAGTTTAAAGAAGCTGGAACCGGAACGTTTCTGCTTAGATAAATTAATAATAGCTTGTTTTCTGTTGATGGTTTCAGCTTCAGGTCCTTCATTTCCTGTAGTGTTATCCAGCAAACACACGAGACACTCCTTATCAATTTCAACCATCAAGGGGTCCCTTTTAGGAACTGCCAGTAGTGATCTTGTGATGAGGATCACACCAGCTGTGACTAACATCCAGCGCTCTTCCTCCTCGGATCACACCCCGTCTTTGAACTCTGCCCTCAGTTTCATGACTGCTTCTTGCAGCGGTTGCGACGCTGATACCTGGCGAAGTTTTCACGACTACAGTTATATTACAGACCTTAAAGACCTTTAAGGCTAACGAAGCAAAGAGTATTAATTGTCAGTGTACTCACTAGTGAAACAACAGCACACCACAGAGTCCTGACGTCCAAACCAACAATAAAATAAAGATAAAAACGCTCACCGACGGCCCCAGACTGTCCGACGCTCGGTGGTTGGTTGGTGAGTCAGAGAGTCCATCCAGTTTGTTGTACCGGAGGGGCTCCCCCTTGTGTTTGTTGTGGCGTATTGCGACATTAAAAAACATTCTTTAACAACTGTTGAAGTTAGTTATGAAATATGACTCTGTAAAGGCAACTTTGATTTACTTTAACCATCAACTTCAAATGTTTATGGGGGGGGGGATTTAAAAGGTGTTACCCATTAAGTTCACCGTAAAGGGCGACACACAACCCCCCGACCTCGTCACGTAACGGCCGATGTCGAGGACGGTGGCATGGAGCTTTGGCGGCCGCGATGCTTGTTGACGTGCGTTGTAACACGCTGCTATTATTTGCTCCCCTTAATTGATAACAAAAACCCGTCAGTGGTGCGTTGCCGTAGAAACCTGCAGGAAGGTCTGTGGCAAGATTCAAATATCTAATCTCCATTAATTGCACAGTTTTTATCAGTTCTAAATGAACCTTAAAGGGAGATTAGTCGAATATTTAATATTATCAACATGGGAGTGGACAGATATGCTGCTTTATGTAAATGCATGTATATATTTATGCATAAAACAATATGCTCAAATCATAACATGGCAAACTCATAATTATCTTAAAGTGGGCATGTCTGTAAAGGGGAGACTCGTGGGTACCCATAGAACCCATTTACATTCACACATCTGGAGGTCAGAGGTCAAGGGACCCCTTTAGAAATGGACATGACAGTTTTTCCTCTCCAAAATTTAGTGTAAGTTTGGAGCGTTATTTAACCTCCTTCATGACCAGCTAGTCTGACCTGGTTGGTACCGATGGATTCATCAGGTTTTATAGTTTACTATGATACCAGGATCTGACTTTTCTTCTGTCTTTCTTTTGGGCATTTTTTCCCGACTTTTTTGGGACAATTTTCAAACATCTTTCAAGCTTTTTTCTGACATTTTTTGGACAATTTTAAGACTTCTTTTTTTTCGGACAAAAACCCTCACACACCCACACATCTGGAGGTCAGAGGTCAAGGGACCCCTTTGAAAACAACCATGACAGTTTTTCCTCGCCAACATTTAGCGTAAGTTTGGAGCGTTATTTAACCTCCTTCACTACAAGCTAGTCTGACATGGTTGGTACCGATGCATTCATCAGGTTTTATAGTTTACTATGATACCAGCATCTTCTCTAGCTTTAAAACCGAACCAGTTGCGTTAATGCGTTAAAGAAATTAGTGGCGTTAAAACGAATTAGTGTTATCACGTTAACTTTGAAAGATCTAGTCGTCTGATAATCGTTCTCACCGTGACGAGGTGGTAATCTGAAGTATAACATTCCGCTAAATCAGCAGGAAATCCGTCCATTAAATGTTCAGCTCGATGAAGGAAATCAAATGTTTTGCGGCTCCAGACTGATTTTGTTTTTTGCATAAGATGTCTCTTTTGATAGTAAAGGTCGCTGACCCCTGCGTTAACACTCTACCCTCCGACTTGTACTTGGACGACACGACGACGACGACGAGTTCTTTTGGAGCGAATGTGGCGCTGACGTGACTCCTCGGGAACATCGCCTCTCTAGAAAAGCCAGATTACAGATGTGTGGCATCTGTCTGACTGTTTGCTTCAGTGTGTTTTTTTATTTAATGTTTTATTTCATTGTTACGGTTGAAGAGTTCATGTGGCAGCTCGACCCTGATGGTGTTCAGTGATACTAATACTTGTATACGTTACGTTAGTCTTTGTTACAGCTGTAATTATCACAACAGATGTTACCCTGATGTTTAGGTTTAAGTTTCTCTCACTGGTCGTGGAAAAAAAAAGTTATTTTCTGGCCAGTTTATCTGCTCAAAAAATTATGAAAAGCAAGTTGAGTCTACGTAGACCTCAACCTCACTGTATATTTACATGTACAATAGTATACTATGTGTACATATGTATGTACAACACTGTACAAGTATGTGTTTGTTTCACAGTCTCTGTGCTGTTTGTTGTGAACTATGTGAGTCTCAGTTACATTGTATTCAAACCAAAAGAATCTCATTCAGAAGAAAAAGAAGTTGTTCTGTCGTGTTTTTATCTAAAACTAAATGTTTGAAATGAATCTGTTGGTGAAGGGAAGTACAGCGGGGGGAGGGGATTAATCAGGAAGACGTCTGGCAATACAATCACACAGCTCTGCAGTAAACACTGAACTCATGATCTTTCTATTGAAAATGTTTTTCATATTTGAGGTTAAAATAAAAGAAGACTAAACTCCCGTCAGAAGGGATCAGCAACTCAAACTGATAACGAGACGAGAGGAAGTCTAAAAATAAAATCAGGACGTCGGCGTCAACGTTTCAGGCCAGATTGAATTTCAGTAAAGTTAATAATTAAATTAAATACATCACACAAACGTTAAAGGAATAAAACACGATGAGTAAAGACTTTCTGCCGTCTTGCATTACCATTAAGATGTTTTACTTCCTCCTTTATTTTATTAATATTTCTTACAACATATAATCGATCTACTTGGTAGGTGAAAAATATTTACAAGAAAGCAAAAATAAACATTTGAATACAGCGTGGTATGTTGGAGACGAGTTGTGAATAGGGCGGTCAATCCATTCAAATATTTGATTGCGATTATTCACACATTTTTTATCTGTCCAAAATCAACCTTAAAGGGAGATTAGTCAAGTATTTAATCCTCTTATCAACATGGGAGTGGACAGATATGCTGCTTTATGTAAATGTATGTATATATTTATTATTGGAATTCAATTAACAACACAAAACAATGACAGATATTGTCCAGAAACCCTCACAGGTACTGCATTTAGCAGCTTCATGTAGTTAAAGTCTCAGCAGTAAAAGTAAACAAGTATTCTCAGCGTTATGGAGTAAAAGTACACAAGTATTCTCAGCGTTATGGAGTAAAAGTACACAAGTATTCTCAGCGTTATGGAGTAAAAGTACACAAGTATTCTCAGCGTTATGTAGTAAAAGTACACAAGTATTCTCAGCGTTATGGAGTAAAAGTACACAAGTATTCTCAGCGTTATGTAGTAAAAGTACACAAGTATTCTCAGCGTTATGGAGTAAAAGTACACAAGTATTCTCAGCGTTATGGAGTAAAAGTACACAAGTATTCTCAGCTTCATGTAGTTAAAGTCTCAGCAGTAAAAGTAAACAAGTATTCTCAGCTTTATGTAGTAAAAGTACACAAGTATTCTCAGCGTTATGGAGTAAAAGTACACAAGTATTCTCAGCGTTATGGAGTAAAAGTACACAAGTATTCTCAGCTTCATGTAGTTAAAGTATCAGCAGTAAAAGTACACAAGTATTCTCAGCCTCATGTAGTTAAAGTCTCAGCAGTAAAAGTAAACAAGTATTCTCAGCGTTATGGAGTAAAAGTACACAAGTATTCTCAGCGTTATGGAGTAAAAGTACACAAGTATTCTCAGCTTCATGTAGTTAAAGTCTCAGCAGTAAAAGTACACAAGTATTCTCAGCTTCATGTAGTTAAAGTCTCAGCAGTAAAAGTACACAAGTATTCTCAGCTTCATGTAGTTAAAGTCTCAGCAGTAAAAGTAAACAAGTATTCTCAGCTTTATGTAGTAAAAGTACACAAGTATTCTCAGCGTTATGGAGTAAAAGTACACAAGTATTCTCAGCGTTATGGAGTAAAAGTACACAAGTATTCTCAGCGTTATGTAGTAAAAGTACACAAGTATTCTCAGCTTCATGTAGTTAAAGTCTCAGCAGTAAAAGTAAACAAGTATTCTCAGCTTTATTTAGTAAAAGTACACAAGTATTCTCAGCGTTATGGAGTAAAAGTACACAAGTATTCTCAGCTTTATGTAGTAAAAGTACGCAAGTATTCTCAGCGTTATGGAGTAAAAGTACACAAGTATTCTCAGCTTTATGTAGTAAAAGTACGCAAGTATTCTCAGCGTTATGGAGTAAAAGTACACAAGTATTCTCAGCTTCATGTAGTTAAAGTCTCGGCAGTAAAAGTAGAACTTTTGCTGCAGTTCGTGAAACTTAAACTTGACCTGGAAATATAACATTACCTGCAATAAACTGATTTAATAAAGAAGACGACGGTTTAGAGTAGATAAATATAGCTGATGAGACAGAAAGACAACAACACATATTCAACTAAATATTACAATTTATTAATCACAACTCAATCACATAACATTGAAATATTCAAGCTCGGTTTCCAGTAAAACCACGCCTGGTATTATATTAACATGTACCCAAATTTCAATGAGATTATTTACGTCTTTTCTTTAAAAACAAAAACAAAACAAGAAGAAAAATACCCAAAATGCATCATGGTGTTAAAATACAGGATACATGTTAAAGCAGCTTTAACCTACTAACGATACAGCAGACCTACAATTTAATTATGTAAAATAAACAGAAATTGTGTTAACCATCTTTGTTACAGACATCTAACTCTAACTCTCTAAATCATAAGTATTTAGTGATTCTAAATATTAAATGTATATTGTAAGTACTAAATAGATCATTATAAAGAAAAATATACGAGGACAAACATCTGTGTGGCAACAATTAATGACATGTGTCAAATAAGAAGCAATTTTCCACATTTAAACAACATTCAGGTCATTTAGAGATGAAATCCAGGTCAGTGTGGCTCTTAGCCAATTCAAAACTGAAATTTGGAGCAATGAATGAATGCTAGCATGTTACCATCAATAATACAAAATGTACACATGAGTTGTAATCACGTCAACATACTGATGGTCATACCGGGACTCGGCTGTACTTTTGACTTATTTTGCATCCGGCCATCACTTTTGTTCTGATTTATACTGTGATAAAAACCTCACGGTGCTGCTAACGTGGCCGCAGACTGCAGACCTGCAAACCGGGTCATGTTTTTCCTTAATTTCCAAAAAAATAATTTGTAACTCTCTGGACAACACCTTTCTTTTTTTTCCGCTCCTGTTTTTCTTCGGACAATTCCTCCTGCGTTTTTGTAAGTTTCTGTCGTTTTACTTTGGAGATGATGTCTGCTTTGTCCCTCATTGCCTCCAAGGACTGAATTCGAGCCTTGTAACCCTCTTTGGCCTCTGATTTTTCTCCTTCAATCAGCATGTCGATGTACTCTGGAGTGGTCAGAGGGTTAGGCCTCAGAGCGATCTCTTGCAGACGAGTTATAGAGTGAGCCGACTGATCCATGAGGGACACGATCATGTCTTGGAGTTGAGCAATCTCTTCCTCTTGCCTCTCGATCACTTCCTGAATAGTCATCTTTTCTTTCGTTGCATTTTTGTACTTGTCTTTCAGCTCTTGCAGCGTCTTCTTCTCTTTTACTTGAACATAATCCCAACTGTAGGTCTGGTTGAAATGCAAACTCCAAATGCATTTTCCAGGGCAGACAGTGCACCTCCCTGTCGCATCCATTGATGCGCAGCCACGTTTTTCATTATCATCTGCTATCCCGCACGGGTAGTGGCATGTTATTGAACATTTCTGGCAGTTGGTGATGTACTCTCCTTTCTTTGTGAGCTGTTTCTTGACCGGTTTTGTGATCTCCACCTCAATCTCAAAGTTTTCGTTTGAAGTCATGACTGTTTCGTGCTCTTTAATCTTTTCTTTGGTTGTCTTGATTTCTTCAAGTTTTGCTAATCCAGCTCTAACTTGTGGTTGCAAACCTTCAACAGCTGTTTCAAGGTGCTTTCTTTCTTTTAGAACCTCTCGGGTCATTAGCAAGCTTTTGGTTTCCATTTTTTGCAAAGTAGTGAAGAACTTCCCCATACTTTTGGCACCCATGTTCCAAAACATTTCGTCAAAGTTGTCGTCCTCATCCTCATCAGAATCCTCGCCACAGGCCCGGTCGCTGCTGCTTCTGTTGTCTGCAAACAATGCAGAGTTGTTGAACTTGAAGTGAACCGGAAGCCCTATGTCATTTTTTGGACATGGAACCCGGGAGACGTTTATTGCCTCAAGAACCGGTGGCTGCTTGCCGTCTGCAAAAGTCACTAGCATCTCAATGTTCTCTGCCACATCTTTGCCAAAAATGGAGAGCACCGAGTCAAACACATATCGCTGTGTTGCGGTTAGTCGTGCAAGAGAGGCCTGAGTAACAAAACACACTGCATCAATCTCACTGACTCCATTAGCTGAGGTGAAAAGCCTCCGGATTTGCTCGGTGATCTCCCTGTCTCTTGCTATTCCTCTTGTATCCCCAAACCCTGGTGTGTCCACAACAGTCAGAGAGAAGGGGATTTTAAACCCCTCTTGGTAGTTGACTTTGTACACAGTGACTTCAGAGGTCTGGCTTTCAGCTTGAGATCTAGACTGATCCTCATCAATTAACTGAAATCTGAAAGTGTCCTTCCACTCCACACCAACGATGTAGTTGATCATTCCATTGATCAAAGTGGACTTTCCTGATCCGGTTGCTCCAAGAACCATTATTGTGCGATTTTGCCTCATGCTTTCTTTGCCAAAGTTAAACCTCCGGCATCCATCGATGTCCATATCTTCTTCTGTCAGAGGTAGTTTGTAAAGTGAGGGATGTCCAGAATTTATACTCTTACTAACATGTTTGAGGAATTCTGCAAGACGTGCAAATTCACGTTTTGTTGTACAGACATTGCAGACAGTGATGCTCTCTTTGCTTCTGCCGTCTACACCACAATCACATCGGACCCTGACGACATATTCTGTCTCTAACTGAAGCCCTGAAATGATCGCCTTCTCAGCTCTTGACATCATTTGGCTCCATTGGAGATCTTCCTCTTTCACCCTGTTGTCCTTTACGGCGTACTCCACGATGTAGCTCAGGATGTGGACATCTTGTCCAAGCTCAGCAGGTTTCTCCCAACTAACTGATATCTCACTTGAGTTTGGTTCAACTTGAGGTTTTCCAGGAGGGCTGCAAGGTAAGGTTTTAATGGAACCACTGACTTCATTGGCTGGCCCAACCCAACCTGCTGAGGTCACTGCTCTGCATCTGAACATATACTCTGTGTTAGTACTCAGATCGCTCACTGAGACTTCTTCAGCTGTTGATGCTGTCTTCTGTTTCCATCCTTCCTCTCCAGTGACACAGTACTCAACAGAGTAGGAGGTGATGTTCTCTGCTCCAAATCTGGGTGGAGAAATCTTCAGTGTCACACTGTTGTGGTTTATATCACCTACTGTTACCGTTTCAGGCTTTGAAGGCGGCTCAAAGTTCTCACTGACTGGAAAGCCGTCTTTATAAAGGTAGATGCTTGAACCTTTCTGTGTCTCATTTGTTAATCCCACTGTCAAGAACTTAATGTTCTTGTTCTCCTTGTTGGCCTCTGCAAAGTCACTGAAGAGCTTTGCTTTATTCCTCAATGTGTCTGCTGCTTTGTTTGAAAGGTACCATTGTTCCTTCTCTACATCCTGAGTGCGTGGATCTTGAGGGTCGTCTGGTGTTTGTTTTAAGTAGTTTGATAAAGTTGAGAAGTATGGTTCAGCACTTCCCAGCGAGGTGAAAACAAAACACACAGCATGCTCTGCACTGAGAATTTCTTCATGAAGACCATTTTGAGATGGAACGATCTTGGTGTTTTTCATAATGTTGGTGAAAGACTTTAAAATGCAGACTTCTCTCTCTTTACAGTCCATCCACTCATTCAGGTTTTTGTTGTTGAAAGGAGAAGAGCATCTCTTCTTCAAGATCTCAGCGAGCACAGCCTCTTCTTCTCCTCCTCCTCGGATTAATGGAAGTTTCTTTGCCAAGGTTCGTTGAAGTTCCAGTCTGAACTCAGAGCACATCTCTTTAAAAGTTTTGATCTTTTTGGCAATCTGTGGGAACTGCTGTGCAGTGGTGGTTTTTAATGCATCATTGCACCTCATTTCCAGCTCACTGAAGTCCTCCAGGACACTCTGGGATTCTTGAACTAATCTTATACTTATCTGACGTACGAGTTTAGCAGCAGAAGAATCTAAAGTTGTCAGTGGCAACAGCCAGACTTTCATCGGTACGGCGTTTTCTCCGTTGGCTCCCAGCAATTTTGGCAGACTTTGGTAGACTTCCACTGCATCCTGAAAGGATGTCGGAGGTTTCTGAAGGGAAAAGTCTCCAAAGAATCTGCAGGAGAATTTCTCAACATTTTCTTTGTCCTTGTCTTCCATTTTCAGAGAACCTTCACCTTCTATCGCAAAGCAAGGAATCTTCTTGATCATGACTTTCAAGTTGCCCTGAATGTCTTGATGATCTTCCTTTTTAGACACCTCACGGTCAAAGACAAAGAAGGCTTGTGCCCCATAAAGGATACCAGTGACTACATGTGTTGCTATTCCTTTATCAAAGACATATGGATGCTTCACATTGCCTCTTCCAAGATGATTCATCGACAGTTCCTGGAACTTTGTGGTAGTTTTGTAATTCAGTGTTACTCTGGCTTGATTTTTGGATGTCTTATGATCGTTCAGGTATTTCGCCGATCCTTCAACCTCAACCAGTCCACCTAAGAAACTTGCTTTCAGAGAGGCTTCAACCTTTAGCGCTGAAGATTTATCTGCAATTGATTCAGATGCAACTATCTCAAAGTCGCTGCTAGGTTTTGGTCTTTCTCTTGTATCTTTTTCCAGGTCATTGCAGTCCCACAGTGTCAAGCCTGCCAAAAAAGAAGTAAGGAAGTCAAACTGTATGTCAAGCACTTTTAACATAAATTATTATCAGTAGGGCTGACTAGTAGCATGTCTAGCATTCTAGTGAAATGTATTATGTTAAATGAAAAAATAATAGTTGCATGTATCTCAAACGACATTATGACTAGTCCGAATTGTTGAGCACTTCGTTGCTCATAAGAGGCTTCCCATTGGATATTGGCCCAACAAAGCATCTGAACAGTGTTAGCAGAAGCAAAGGCGGTTGTTCCAAACAACAATAACCCATAAAATTACAATTCGGTATATTTAAATAAAACCAACAGCAATTACTAACAGCCATAGTCCTTACAACCTTAACTAATGTGTTGTCACTGGTTTGGTTATGTTTAACGTTATAGTTCCCTTAAACATGTATAACGAAGATGTGCACCAGAGGGGATTTAGAAGTCGCCTGAAAAATAAGTAGGTATACGCCGTTTACCTGCGTGTACTCTGCACTACACCACTGCTTATGACAAGCTAAATGTTACGTAAAACTAGACAGCCATATCCTCAGAATACCATAGACTGTTACATGAATCTTGAAACATCACCGCACAAAGTAACCTAAATCCATAGCTAATGTATAGCTACACGTTGCAGAGTGACTTCATTACTCTACCAGGTAGGATTCATCCCTTCACATGACTGTCTGAGTCTCATAAAATATGCAGGTTGTACAACGAACAGGCAACCACTTGTTGCGAAGTGAACGCAATGGAACGGAGAAGGTTGACATCTAGTGGCTGAATGTTATCAATAGCACCTTTAAAACACGTTTGTAATCTCTTACAGAAAAAGGGACACACATGATATCTAACTGCTGAGTTTATTTTAGGGATGTTAATAATTAACCGTTAACCGACGTTAAGAACTTTAACGGTTAAAACGGTTAAAATAAATATTAATAGTTAGTTAAAAAGCTGAGAAAAACTCAGGAGCGGCTCGTCTCTTGAAGGAGAAAAGCTGGTCCACCTCAAGAGGCGGAGCCGGAGTTGCAAGATACAGGAAGTTGGGTCCGGTCTCTCCAGCTCGCTTGAGCGGAGCGGAGCGAGATGTAGCCTCGTAGCATTTATCCACCGACAAATAAACTGTACACACACTGTCTGCTACACCTACGTTCACAGCTAGAACGCCACCAACAACACACACTCCCAGTCGCCACACACACACGGTCTGTCATACACTCGCAAAAGTCCCGCCGTAATGACAGAGCGGCGGCGAGCACGAAGCTGCCAGCAGAGCTACAGATGCTAACGTAGCACAAAAACACACACTGTCGTACAATCGCTATCGTTAATCCAGGCAGACACACAGCGGGCAATCTGCTAAACTAAACTAAATGTGCAGTGGAGAATTTACGTTGAAAGTGGCTGCATGTCCGCGACACTACACGCAGCATCGTAGCTGCTAAGTTAACGCTCCCGGACGCTGAACTGGAGACTCCGTTGTCTGTTGTGTTCATGCACTGCAGCTGGCGCACCTCTGCATGCGACGCACTAATCTTGTCGGTTAACGGTTAATAATCGGTTAACGAGGGTCGGTTATTGGTTAAGATTTCCTAGTTTATTTGTAAGAAACAAATAAAGAGGGAATGAATTCAAGAGCTATGTTGTCCGTAAACTCTCTTGAACCAAAAACATTTTCAGACACAAATGAAATCCAAAATATTATAATTATTATTGTTATTACTATTATTATTTTTGTCTCGGCCTATAGCAGGGCTGCTACCACTAGCTTGTACGGATAAACTTTTTTTATAGCTAGGTTCCCATACCTGATAACTTAATACCAAAATAACAAGATCCAAGTTTTTAAAAAGTTTTGTTGTTCAGTTGCATTTAATAACTTTATGTGTGGATCCTCACCAGGGACCAGTGAATCTTGGCGGCAGTCGTACAACATCCCGAGGCTGAATGGCCGGCCGAGCGCCGCCACCTCCATCGTTCTGCCGCCTTCAGGGTCCATCTTCTACACTAGAGAAAACATAGTATGTTAGTCCACTCCGGTGACTCCCCTGCTGTCCAAACTGTCATCTTGTAGAGTTGCTGTAACAAAGACAAGCTCCTCTGAAGTCTAGAATAAAACTAGAAAATGCATTTCCTGCTGAAAATGCATGGGAATGCTGACAACTGAAATGAATTGCAAAGCATTGCTGAAAATACAGAAATCTTAAAGAAAAATAGATTGCACTGCACTCCTGAAAAACTGAATTGTAAAACTGGCGGAGTTGAAAGCTGAACTTCATGACGCCAAAAAAAGCCAAGAGCTTAAATACATTACTAGAAAAGCTGGAAGCTTCCTGTTAGGATAGCAGCAGCAGAAGTAGTAGTAGTAGTAGTAGTAGTAGTAGTAGTAGTAGTGGTAGTAGTGGTAGTAGTAGTAGTAGTAGCAGTAGTAGTAGTGGTAGTAGTAGTGGTAGTAGTAGTAGTAGTAGTAGTAGTAGTAGTAGTAGTAGTAGTAGTAGTAGTAGCAGTAGTAGTAGTAGTGGTGGTAGAAGTAGTAGTAGTAGCAGTAGTAGTAGTAGTAGTAGTAGTGGTAGTAGTGGTAGTAGTAGTAGCAGTAGTAGTAGTGGTAGTGGTAGTAGTAGTAGTAGCGGTAGCGGTAGCAGTAGTAGTAGTAGTAGTAGTAGTAGTAGTAGTAGTGGTAGTAGTGGTAGTAGCGGTAGCGGTAGCGGTAGTGGTAGCAGTAGGGGTGGTAGTAGTAGTAGTAGCGGTGGTAGTAGTAGTAGTAGCAATAGTAGTAGTAGTAGTAGTGGTAGTAGTGGTAGTAGTAGTGGTAGTAGTAGTAGTAGTAGTAGTAGCAGCAGCAGCAGCAGCAGCAGCAGCAGTAGTAGTAGTAGTAGTGGTAGTAGTAGTAGTAGTAGCAGCAGTAGCAGTGGTAGTAGTAGTAGTGGTAGTGGTAGTAGTAGTAGTGGTAGTAGTAGTAGTGGTAGTAGTAGCAGTAGTAGTAGTAGTGGTGGTAGAAGTAGTAGTAGTAGCAGCAGTAGCAGTAGCAGTGGTAGTAGTAGTAGTGGTAGTGGTAGTAGTAGTAGTAGTAGTAGTAGTAGTAGTGGTAGTGGTAGTAGTAGTAGTGGTAGTGGTAGTAGTAGTAGTAGTAGCAGCGGTAGCAGTAGTAGTAGTAGTAGTAGTAGTAGTAGTAGTAGTAGTAGTAGTAGTGGTAGTGGTAGTAGTAGTAGTGGTAGTAGTAGCAGTAGTAGTAGTAGTAGTAGTAGTAGTGGTAGTGGTAGTAGTAGTAGTGGTAGTGGTAGTAGTAGTAGTAGTAGTAGTAGTAGTAGTAGTGGTAGT
>NC_133805.1:1970682-2010682 GCF_043250625.1 Sebastes fasciatus
TTGCTTTGCTTGTTTACATCATTTATCGACAGTCTTTGGTTAAACAGACAGAAACTGCAGGACTCTTAAAGATACACAGCAGAACTACAGCATGCCAACAGCACATTAACAAGAAAGAGCATTAGTGTACTTACAGCAGAAATGTGTGTGATCCTCTGAGGCAGTGCTGTAGTTTCAGGAGTTATATGGTCTCTGAGAGAGAAACGCCCACACATCTTTATTCATGAATAGGAGGCGGCACTGAGGAGAAGCAGGCTGATTTCCCAGAAATGACATGACCTGCAGAATGACTGCAGAGTGTACAGGTAGCGGAGGAATAATCAAAAGGTCTACATGATTTCTGGGAAATGTTCTCGCTTATAGTCAAAGTCATTAACCCAGTTTGTTTGTGAACCTTGTACCCTTCCTGTTCACAAAGGCACTTTGTTCCTTTAGCAATTTAAGAATTTGGGCTGTGACACGCACCGCTACTACTTTTAGCACTTTGTCTCGATGCTTTTGATGTTTTATGTAAACTGCTTTGAATTGCCTCAGTGCTGAAATGTTCTAAATGAAACTAAGTCCATCAGGGGGACTAATACAAACACTCTCACCCTGGACTCACACACTTTTCATCCTGTTTGAATTATATGACCCATAACTGCATCATCATTTTACAGCATTTGTGCATCTGATCTATGTCCACCTTGCACACATAATAAAAATGTGATTTTGTTTTGCTTTTAAAGCTAGAGTGAAGATACTGGTATCATATGAAACTATAAAACCTGATGAATCCATCGGTACCAACCAGTTTGGAAAAATAGCGTTCAAAACTTACACTACATTCTAGCAAGGAAAACTGTCATGGCCATTTTGAAAGGTGTCCCTTGACCTCTGACCTCCAGATATGTGTTTCCTTCACACACTGGAAGGTTATAGCAGAGTTTGTGGGTGTAGTTACCCTTTAAATGAAAAAAGTTTACTTATTTTGAAAATTGTAAATATGCATTTAGTGCATTTATTCATAATCTATTCCTAACCACGTGCTAAAGGTCATGTGTTGGTCACAGCTGGGTCTATAAAACCACAACCTCACAAGTTTGATATGATACTATGCAAAAAACCTTAAACCACATTATCAAAATGCAACTAAAATGAAGAAGTAGGATTATATTGATGTTAGCAGTCGTGTTGGGGTTAAATGTGTTCTCAATCTGTTATCATGTGCGTGCAAATAACAGATTTATTTTTACTTTCATTTTCAGGGTGGGGTTTCTTTGAAATGGTCTGACTTGTTGTAAATGTGTGTGTGTGTGTGTGAGAGAGAGAGAGAGAGAGAGAGAGAGAGAGAGAGAGAGAGAGAGAGAGAGAGAGATGTGTGTGTGTGTGTGTGTGTGTATATAAAAGGAGCTACAGAGTGAACTGAATCAGAACTCAACCTCCCATATCGATCAGAGACGAACTGAGCGGTAAGTTTCTGAATCTGTTACACTCTTTATGCTTCAGTGTTTATGTGATAGTGAAGATATTAGTTACATAAACATAATTGCATGATTTAATGTTAGTTTTAGAATGATTTGCTTGTGTTCACTGTTCTTGTATTCCACTTTTGGCAATATAACAAATACAATCGGGTCAATTTGGCTCCCAGTTTTGCAAACACAGTTTTGTACATGCCGTCCCACATGGTTGATTCCTAATTGATGATGATTGATTTCCAACAAAACTTTCATAAGAGAAAAAAAAACAGAATAGATATTAAGAGTATTTTACTTAGTAAGAAAAAGGCATCTTTGAAAAGCTCACCGATGTCAGAATCCATTCATCATTCAAAAGATTGGAATACTACTTTCAGGCTCTTTGTCCATTGTCGCATCATTCATTTACATTTATAGTCCACTAAATCAAAATCTAAATTGTGTCACCTCACTTTTAATATTTCGAGTTAATTTTAAATGCGCTCAAAGAAATGAGCTTAACAAGCAGCAGCAAGTATTCTGTCGGTATGTAATGCGGTCTATCACAGTGTCTTTTTACATATTACCACTGAGGACATGACGTCTTAAAAGTCCAACTGAAATTAAATTGCATGTTGTCTGTCAAATTGCTTAATCTTAAAACACATTTGTATAAAGTAGTAACGTCAGCATTATTTCCTTGACATACGGCCACACTGACAACCAGTCAGAAATCAGCCTGCTACAAAATAAAAGAGCCACAGACTTTGAACAACCACATTAGCTTTCCAGCTAAAGTGTCCTCATCTCTGGCATTTTATTTTGTTTATTTTATGCGCCATGTATGTATGTACGGGATATATATATATATATATATATTCCTCTTTAATATATTTATATTGACCCAGTCAGAAAACATGTTGGCATTGTGCCATGGGATATGTTGAATGTCGACGTTTCTGAACAAAAAATACGTTTCATAAATGTTTCATATCAGCCTCATATCACGCTTGCAGAAACGCACAATGTCACATGGTTAACGTTGTGAAACGATTGGTTGGGTTTAGGCTAAACTACTTGGTTAAGGTTAGAAAAAGGATCATTATTTGTGTTAAAATATTAACCTAACAACGTAACATAACCATAACAATGTAACGTAACAACATAATGTGACAACGCAACAACCTTGTTACGTAATAAGCGTTAAGTCAACGTCAACATTTGGTTTCATATGGGACACGAACAGCGGTGTCCTGGGTCAAAGTCCTGTGTTTATTTGTTGCGTCCATGGCTTGTAAGCTACAAGTTGGTTTACTTTGTCTCTTGTTCCCCTGCCGGGGCTCAGCCTGCCAGCTGCTGTCAATCAAACACAGATCAACATGTCCCTCCACCTGCTGAGAGGAAAAGGAGCATTTCTAATATTTCCCCAAAAATCTTAATGATAAAAATCAAATATGAAAAACACACTGACATTCATTTTTGACTGCCAAAGAGATGACTAAATGTGACTAAATGCTGGACTTTAAAATAGAATAACTGGAACTTTGTACTTGTTTTATTTTAGGAATTTGGAGAACAAGGTGTACATCCCAAGCAGCATTTTGAATATCAACAGCTGGATCCTGATCTGGGCGACTGGACTGAGAACAGCCAACAGGTTTGTCGGAATTTATTTTCAGCAATTGTTTTCTTCTGTTTCTTTGTATTTTCAGGAGACTTCTAACACTTGTATGCATGGAGATCATACATAAACTTTTTTGAGGGGGCACAGATTCACAACTTAACATGAAGATAATCAATTAATTAATTAACTAAGATAAAACAATCAATTATTGATTCAGATTCAGCAAAACAATTGAAATAATTAAAAACCATATCATTAAATGAAAGTTTGAGTTGAATTTGAGTTCCTACTATAAACTGTTGTAAGACCACCTGTCCACACGCAGTAAATTACCTTCATCCTCCTTAATCCTACAGAGCATTGTAGATTGCTCTTCATAGAATATATAGTCCATCATTGTTTGTTGTCATTCCAGCCAGCCTCAGAGCTTTTCTGGATATTCTATTTATCATGCCCTCAGTTGCATTAACATTCCCACCCCATGCTAATTGTAATATTTTGTAATTATTTCACATTCATTTTGTGTTATCACTGTGTATACTGTACGTTGCGTGATTAAGTCAGCTAAGGGTGGTTGTTGTTTATTTAAGGTAATTGCATTACGTTGTTACGTTATGTTGTTGCGTTACGTTGTTGCGTTACGTTGTTGCGTTACGTTGCTGCGTTATGTTGTTGCATTATGTTGTTGCGTTACGTTGTTGCGTTATGTTCTTTCTTCTGACCATAACCAAATAGTTTTGTTGCCTAAACCTAACCAATCGTTTCACAATATTAACCATGCGCCATTGTGCGTTTCTGCAAGCGTGATACGAGGCTGATATGAAAACGTATTTATTTATTTATTTTATTTATGTTTTTGGTTCAGAAATATCAACATTCAGCGTATCCAGTGGTTTGCAGAAATGTACAATGGCAACATTGTTTATAGACTAGCAAATAACCTAAATCTATTGTAGTGCATGCTGAAAGCCAATGTAGTGGTTTGACAACAGGTGTAATGTGCTATTTTTGCCATATTTTTTTAAGGACAGTTTTAAAACATAAGGAATCAAGATGAGCCCTAACTTCTCCTCTCTTTACTATGCAACAAAACTATCATTGCTGTTTTATCTTTGTTTAGGATTATAAAACAATATGACTCATCGACTGCTGGGTATCCTCAATAAATTGTATAACCATCGTGAATCCAAATGTTGGCTTATATTATGAAAAGATATTGTTGCTTCCTCAAAGTATCATAACTGATCTGGACACGCCCGTCTCTCACGCTGACATTACTACTGGGATGGGATGTATCTTCACAGTCTACACTTCAAAAATCTGTTATTTCAAGAAGCCTGGCAATACATTCTGCTATTTTTGTGATGTTTCTGGGCACAACTCTGGTGAATTCCTTTAACTTTGGTAATCTTACTGCTTTGTACATGTCATCTTTTGCAGATTTGGACCTGCGAGCACTTCACTTCAAGAGCAGAAGACATACACTTTTACTGCACAGACTACAAGTCTCAAATATTTTATGATTAGGCCTAGCTACCTCTTCAGAGGGAAGGTCCTGGTATCATCTGATTGTATATTTAGTACTTCTAAAACAAAATGACGGCTATGATGGCTGGGATTTTTTCCAGAAGCCCCAAACGGCTGGCTGATGCTGTTAAAGCAAAAAGCACATTGCTAAAACCTCAGACAGGGCCGCTCCCTGTTTATAAAGTTCCCCTGAAGGAAGAACCAATCGATGTAGATGGGTGCAAACGTTTCAGTTTTGGGAAAGAGTCCAAACCTGGTATATCTAATCGCACGATAATGGTTCTCGGAGCGACTGGGGCTGGAAAGTCAACTCTCATCAATGGGATGATCAATTACATCCTAGGTGTTAAATGGGAGGATTCATTTCGGTTTAAGTTAGTTGATGAGGGTCAGGGGAAATCACAAGCTGAAAGCCAGACCTCTGAAGTCACTGTGTACAAGATCAACCACCAGGATGGTTTTGAAATAGATTGCTCACTGACCATTGTGGACACTCCAGGCTTTGGAGATACAAGAGGCATAGCAAGAGACAGAGAGATCACAGAACAGCTACGTAATCTCTTCTCTGCTGAGCACGGCGTCAGTGACATTGACGCTGTGTGTTTCGTAGCTCAGGCTGCTTTAGCACGACTCACGCCATCACAGAAGTATGTGTTTGATTCGGTGCTCTCAATCTTTGGCAAAGATGTGGCGGACAACATCCGGATTCTGGTGACATTTGCAGATGGCCAGCAACCACCAGTTCTAGAAGGAATCAATGCTTCAGGTGTCCCATGTCCTAGAACAAAGAACGGGCTGCCAATTCACTTCAAATTCAACAATTCAGCGTTGTTTGCAGACAACAAATCATCTGCAGCAGACAACATGAGTGATGAAGACGAAGATGGAGACTTTGATAAGATGTTTTGGAAAATGGGGACAAAAAGCATGAAGAGGTTCTTTGTTGCTTTGAATATCAAAAGCTTGAAAATGACAAAAGAGGTCCTCAGAGAAAGAAAGCAGCTCGAGAATTCAGTTGAAAACTTGCAGAAGCAGGTTAAAGTTGGGTTAACCACGCTTGAGGAGATAAAACAGACAGCTGCGATACTTAAAGATCATGAGGCAGAGATCAGCAGAAATGCGGACTTTGAGATCGAAGTCACTGTCCCGGAGTGTTTTAAAGAAGATATTTCTGGTAAGGGAATTTTCGTCACCAATTGTCTGACGTGTAATTTCACCTGCCACAAGAGTTGTTCCTATGCAAATGATGCAGAAAAAAGACGCTGCTGTGCAATGGGATCAAATGGATACTGTGAAGAGTGTCCAGGCAAATGTTACTGGGATTTACATTTTAATATGAAGTACAGATGGGAATATAGGGAAGTTAAAAAAACAACAACACTGGATAAGCTGAAAGAAAAGTACCTGAAAGCCTCAAAGGCTAAGGCACCTGTTCAGGCGTTGGTTGTAGAACTGAAGGCTGAATACAAACGTGTGGAGGATGAGGTAGTGAAACTGATGGAGAGCTCTGGTAAGTGCTTAAACAGACTTAAAGAGATAGCACTGAAGCCAAATCCTCTCTCTACTCCAGAGTACATTGACATGCTGATTGAGGGAGAGAAATCTGAGGCCAAAGATGGCTGGAAGCAACGAGTTGACTACCTGATAACTATGAGAGAAAACGCAGTGATCATGTCTAAAGTAGGCAAAGGAGAGAAACTCCTCAAACGTCAAGAATCTCAAATCTAGGCCTACCAAAACCATGATGAGACCAAAGAGGATTCCATCAAGACCAAGACGAGACCTATTCTGACATGTATATAAAAATAACTGGAAAGGATTGTGAGTGACACTGATCATGGCTCAGACGGGACCAAGACTTTTTAATGGCTATAGCGAAGACAACAGAGTTACGACGACACAAGTTCACGGGACCTGTAGTTTATTGTTTTCTGAGCTTAACTAGAAACTGTTGTAGAAGAACTGATTTGTTTTAGAACATAGACAGTAAACCTTGAAATAAATGCTGAATGAGAGATTGTATTGAGTTACAGAAGCCAGTGGAACAGAAGCTAGACAGGAAGTGAAGTCAGGACTTCAGCTCTCATTAGAGTGCTCCAGGGATGATGTATTTTTTGTAGGCCATTTTGTTTTGTTAGCATCGCCCTGGTTCTCGCGACAAAAAGCCAATGGGATTGTTCCATTGGGTTTTGGATTATTGCAGAAAATGAACTCTGTGGCAAACAAACGTTTATGATACTCACAGTTTGTTACGTAAGATAATCTTCACAAATGAACAGCACTTTATGATTTTTGAAGCGTGAATGCAATCGCCAGAATTAACAAGGCAAAAGTGAGCATTGCTCACATACCTCCGCTCACTGCTTGACCCCTGCTAAAGTAGGACTGAAGGTTTTGCCCTTTTCTAACCACCAAAAGACACAACTATACCACACTGTCAACTATGATACCAAATATGAAGTTCCTAAGTTAAATAGTTTTTGAGTTCTACTCCGGAAATTAAATTGAAGTCAAACACAATCACGGATTTTGGCCAAAATTTCAAAAATGTTGGTCACCCTGGACTCCTAACCCCCAAAAGACACAACTAGACCACACTGTCCACCATCAAACCAAATTTGAAGTTCCTAAGTTAAATAATTTTCGAGTTCTACTCCTGAAACAAAAGTGTGACACACGAACGGACGGAAGGACACGCGGAGTGCTACATACCCCCGACTACGTTGTCGCGGGGGGTATAAAAAGCTAATGTGAGGCTATAAACAAACTACACCACGGTCTCATCTGTGCGAGTATACACAACGAGGCTGTAAAGGCGGACGAGTCGGCGTGATGACGTTTAGTAGTCTCATTTAGCCACTTGTTAACAACCGCCTTTTTTAAGACACATAAAAGCTTCAAAATTCACCAGTGGGATATTTATTGACGTATTTTATGTCGTAGAACAAAAGGTTAAAATCTCTTCAGCTTGTGTTAACCACAGACCTTATTTCAGGCATCTAACTAAAAACCCATTGACATCCAGACGAGGGAACCAGAAGTGCTAAAATGCTAACTCATTTCCTGGTTTCAGGACTCATTCCTCTAGCACTCTATTCTAAGAAATGTATATCGTCACATCACAGGTGGTAAAATTTTAGTTTTTAGGTCTAGGGGATGTAATTACCACGAAGCCATCCAGCTGTACCAGCTACTAACAGGCCACAATATTAACCCATCGGTTGCCACCAACAAGAAAGGATGTAGGCTTTATACGAACCTTGATGAGCTCACCTTACTTCCTGCAGTCCATAAAGAGTTTATGGCTCCCAGCGATTAAATTACAATCACTGTCCTGCTCACTGCAGCCAAAAAGTACCCATCCTTAATCTGCTTTTGCCGTTTTTGCTGTGCAGTCATGTCAGCGATGATAAAACTGAATGAGAGGTCACTCCCACCTCCTCAGATGGCTGTCAAGGCATTGATTGCAAAAGTGAAGGCTGAACATCATCTTGTGCAGGCCGAGTTAGTGAAACTGATAGAGAGCTCGGCCAAGTCTCTGAACAGACTTAAAGAAATTTAGCCAAATAGGCTACTCCCTCCATTCCAGAGAACATTGACGTGCTGATTGAAAGAAATCTGAGGCAAAGCCTGGCTGGAAGCAACCAGTTCAGTCCCTGATAACCATGAGAGAAAAAGCAGAGCATGTGTCTCGATACCGAGAGACTTAAATGACTTTGAGGAAGAAAAGCTCAATCATAAATGTGTGGGAGATAAAGAGTGAAACTGTTCACAGTTTTCTTTTTTACAAACGTATTCCTGCCGGAGTTACTTGCTATTTTTGTTCCGTTTACTAAAAAGGAAAACACACATTTACCATGTGTGGTGATAAATGTTAAAGTGTGACCACATTTTGTGCTGAAACCATTAACTTCCTGACACCAATGTAAAAGTTTAAACCTGCAGGTTTATTAACTCAGCAATCTGAATACTGAAAATGTGATAGTATTTTTCTATTTTCTATTATGATCATTTAATTATATTTTCATGAAAAGGTTTAGATATATCTACACTGCACCCAGTTTACATTGGTCTATACTGGGTTTTAAACAGGAATTAATTTAAAACTCGCTATTTGCTAAGTTTTGTTTTGTTTAAATCTGCTCTTATCTTATTTTTAAATTTGAAAAATATCGTTAATGTGAATCCCTGTTAACAATTCTATTGATGTGCATTGAATTGCATTTTATTGTTGTGGAGTAATAAGGTGAATGATGGAGAAATGATTCACAATAAATCATATCTGATATATATATAAATACAATCTGTGTTGTCTGCTGTCCTCTGATGTGTCACTGTGTTCTTTGGCCCTCTGCAGTTAACTTTCAAATCAGCCTTCATACTGGTGGCATCAACTTCAAATCATCGAAAATGATCTTCATTTTCTCAAATAGTTCGAGATCTTTTGGGCTAGACTTTTACACCAAGCAGTTATAACAACTTCAAACATTCAGAAATTTACTGTAAATATCAAAGATATGCAACAAAGTTGACCATATATACACACAATATATTCACTGAAGAGGATGGAGGTTAAACTGGACAGTTTTGCATTCCCACTAACCTATATAGATAGCTAGACAGATAGACAGACAGATAGACAGATAGACAGATAGACAGATAGACAGACAGATAGATAGACAGATAGGCAGACAGATAGACAGATAGATAGACAGATAGACAGATAGATAGACAGATAGACACATAGACAGATAGATAGACAGACAGATAGACAGATAGACAGATAGATAGACAGATAGATAGACAGATAGACAGATAGATAGACAGATAGACACATAGACAGATAGATAGACAGACAGATAGACAGATAGACAGATAGATAGACAGATAGATAGACAGATAGGCAGACAGATAGACAGATAGACACATAGACAGATAGACAGATAGACAGATAGATAGACAGATAGATAGACAGACAGATAGATAGACAGATAGATAGACAGGCAGACAGATAGACAGATAGACACATAGACAGATAGACAGATAGACAGATAGATAGACAGATAGATAGACAGACAGACAGATAGACAGATAGACAGATAGATAGACAGATAGACAAATAGACAGATAGATAGACAGATAGACAGATAGACACATAGACAGATAGACAGATAGACAGATAGATAGACAGACAGACAGATAGACAGATAGATACATAGACAGATAGACAGATAGACAGATAGATACAGATAGACAGATAGACAGGCTGTAGCTTGGATTATGATTATAGCCATGGGATGATATATTGTGGCTCTAATAAGGAAAAAGGTAACACCTGCCCACTACTCCATGCCACAAAATGTTATTAATGACTACTGTTAATGATTCTGACCTGACGAAGATCTAAGTAGGGTTGAAACGTAGTCATTTATAAAAAAATTTGTGACATGGAGTGGTGTAGATGCGTTACCTTTTTCCTTATTGACGCTGTGCTGATACGATAAGTATTACAAAGGAAATGCAAAAACTTAATACAATGGAATGCAAAATCGGAATCAGAATTAGTTTTATTGCCCAAATATGTGTACACATACAATGAATTTGACTCTGGTTCAGGGTTGGAAATTAGCGCCAGCCAAATGCTGGTAAAATATGCAAGTGGCTGCTAGATTTGCTTCAATCACCAGCCAAAAAAACGATGGTAGTCTTTTGAGTGGCTGCTAGATTTTGGAATTCACAGCCACAGCGGCAAGTGGACAAAAATAAATAATTTCCAACACTGCTCTGGTTTTTCGTTGTTCACTTTGATTTGTTATCAGCCCATTAAAAGGCTGTTATCAGTTGTTATCACGGCCATTCTAATGCTTCAGACGGGCCAAACTGTGCCTACCCACATGTGTTGAAAGTGAAACGGTTGCAGTTTTAAACACTTGCTTAACGTTGTGAACAAACCACTTGGTTAGGTTTAGGAAAAGATCATAATAAGAATAAGTATGTTTTTTACATAGGTTACGTATGCAAGTTAAAATAAGTCAATGTGTTGACTCGGGTTGCACAATTAATCTAACGTTTATCGAAATTGCAATATGGCCGACTGCAATCAATGAAAATGAAAATTATGATGTAATAACTATTGTCGCGGATCAGTTTACATTGTAGTTAATTGAACGCCCGGTGTGTTTCATACAGAGGCTGCCTTGTGCGGCGGTATTACACCCGGACGGCCGTGACAAGGTGTAGCGAATGATGACTGTGTAAGATGAAGAATATGAAATGTGATAATGAAAACAATGACCATATATATCATAATTCTTAAACTTCATCCAGAAACTGCTTACATGACCCCCAGGGTAAATAATGGAGTTGATAAACCCCCAATTTATGACCCATCCTGACCACGTGAAGTGTTTTTCTCTGAGTTACGGGACAAAGGTCAAAGGCTGGGTTTCTCCCTGAAACTCAGAGAAGCGATGAAGACACCCGATACACTGAATATACAAAAGTAGGTTTTATGGCCTTCTTGATTTATGACTTGCAACGCATTCCTTTGCAATCACAGACACACAAAACACATGCCGCTGTGTCTAAAACCAAATGAAAGTGACACTTAATGCAAATTAAAATGTACATTAATTTTGGTGATATGCTTAGAACATATAGAATTAAGTTCATGATAATCAACTCTGTTTACAAGTTTCATGTTATGTTGGTCATTTTTATCTCATTGACACCGGATGTCTGCTTCATGAGAACAACACCTCCTCCTTCTCGATTGCTCTCACCCACATTGTGTGACTGTTTGATATTTTATCCCTTCATTTACTGTGTAATAAGCACACTTATACAGTAAATCAACATGTATACGCCTGTCTGTGTAGTGTTTGCATACCTACATGTTTCGATAACAAGGTTTATCTGTGTTGTGTGATTGGTTAATTTGTTTTAATTCAATTGATCAAGTTTTAATCAGTGGTTTATATCCTGAGTGTCTGATATCTATTTGTAGCACATGAAGCCCAGATATCAAATATGGAAGAATTAATTATGTGAAACAAATAAACTAGCATTAATCCTGCTAAAGAAGTTCAACTGAAAGAATCAGTATAGTTGTCAGATGGGAGGAGAAAGCTGTTTCCCGCCAACTAAACGCCGCACCCCTTTCTCAAATGATAAGAAGGAGAAGACATCAGCTAGTCTTTGTGGTCTGCTCTTGGAGCGGTGTCCCTTTGCTTACCCCCCTTCTCTCCTGCAAAACCAGGGAAGGGGGCGTAGAATGGGGGTGAGAAAGAACACGACCGGGGACACAGGCTGCTCGCCGTCCTGAGGACCGGAGGCCCAGCACCTCCCGCCAGGCTGAGATCGTCATCCAGCCTACCTGAATATGGCTAAAGAACCTTCCTTGCCAAACCATCTGTTTTGCTACTCTGTCGCCTTGCCGCTATGCTCTGAGGGCTGAGACAGCCCTACTGTATCCACGACGTGCTGGTGGTACCAGCCAGTGTGAAGAAAAGAGACTTTAAAGAAAGACTTTAAGTCAAGAACCTTTTGAACTGAGTGACCCCTCCAGCTACGAGAGGGGGGTCTGAAGAAATGACACAGAGATGCTGCACCAGACAGAGAGAGACGGAGATGGAACAATGCATGGAGGTAACGTGCCAGTCGACCATATCCGAGGACGCCAAAGAGAGCAACTGAGGGAGAGAAACGACTCAATCCGGGTCGTACAAGTTGGAGCCAAAAGATCCAAAATGGCGTGTTCCAGACAGAATGTGACACCACTCTACTCCAAACAGCACAACCTCCTTCCACACCAGCCTACTCAGCCAGGGTGATGTATAGATGCATTTTCAGAAGAGAAAGAGTTTGATGACTAGACTAATAAACAACTTCAGTCAATTAATAAATAAGGTCAGTTTACAAAAATGGATAATCAATGTTAAACACAAGAAGAATTAGGAAATCCATCCGCAAATTCTAAACTTGAATTAGACCACGCCTAAATTTATAAGATGAAACTGCTTCTCAATCTTCCCTGGTGCTTCTTAAACTATCTGCTGCTGAACGGTACATTAATATCAAAACTACATTTAGTTGATAGGCAAATGTCAAAATCCAATCAGAGGGATTTTAGTCGCTGAATTGACCTGGTCACATTTAATTTGTTTCTATCCATAAATGTTCATTATTGCATTCCCTGTAATCCCTTAATTATCCTTTATTCATTTCATTCCTTTTTCCTTTTGTTTTATCATTTATTCAATGTTATTCTGTCAGTAGTTTAGTCATATAGTTAGTCAAATAAACACCTTATTTTATAAAGAACTTGATTACTTGATTTTGTGTGTGTATATAAACAATTCAAATCACTGGTCACTATGCCCAAGAACTCCGTAGCAACACTGAGATTATGAGACTCAACTGATTGATATCAAATTGTGAATTTTCCCCTGTTTTTTATAAAACTGGGTGACACCTGGGTAAAGTATGATATTAAAAGTAACTGTGTGTGATATTTGAAGCTGAGAGTCACCACTCTCCTTCACCTTTTAAGACAATGTATGGGTTTATGATTAATAATTGTGGGTTACTAATTATAGATAAATATTTTGATATTAATTAATGTTTGATTATTAATCTGCTCTATGCAATAACGCTACATAACGCTACAAAGGCCTCGGTATCTGACGTCCTGGGAATGAGAACGAGCTGAAATAGAAATACAGCTAAAAACAAGGACAATAAAGCTGGACAAAGACAAAACAAACATTTAACTACTATGTGTGTATACTATACTGTATATATATATACCATATCGTCATACAACGGTTTGTATGATATCCTACGAAAAGTGATTACTGCGCCTGCACAACGCGCTGCAGTACAGAACCTGTTTAGGCAACAACACTACTTTGTTGTCAAATCAGCGGTTTCCTGGGTGAAAGTCCGGTGTTTTTGGACCCACCTATCCACCCTAACCTCCTCCTTACGTGGACTTTGTCGCTCTTTCTACCACGTCACCTGTCTTGGCTAACAATTAAATGGATTACATATTAATTAATTATCTGGGTTATATAAAAATTATAGTGCCTTACTTTTCACAGGTATAGCTACGAACACTGTATGAGAACAGCTCAAAACTGTATATACACACGTATAGACACTAGAATGTACATAAACATATACACTAGACACTGTTGGAATAAAAATGGAATGATGAACAGGTTCCTCTATGGAGGTAGGTGGTTATGAAAATGTATTGCAAGATAATGCAAAAGTATTGAGGGATTGCAAAAGTAGTCATTACAAAAAAACATTCTCACCATGACTCTTTCTGGGGCTCCATAGAATAAACTAGTAAAATGTATGAAACTTCTCTAACCTTTTGGTTTGATAAACTCCTGTAAATCCAAATCTAATGGCAAACTTAAAAAACAAAAACCAAAGAGTCTTTTTCATCTTTTATAAAAAGTGACAACCTGTTTGTTTCTTTCCTGTTAATTATTATTATTTACTTTACTGCTGCAACAAGACAATTTATACATGCAACCAATCAACGTTCATGTTCTGTGTCTGAAGGAGCTACAGTTGTTTACCATTTCATTGTGCAACCCTGTGTTGTAAAATGACAATTAATGAACCTTGATACATTTGGGATTATGATAAACATCAGACTCTCAATAAACAAGGCAAAAGTGAGCATGGTTCACTTAGTGTGATCTCATTTATGTTATCATGTGCGTGCAAACAACAGATTTACTTTTACTTTCAAGGTGAGGTTTCAAGGAAATGGTCTTGCTAGTTGTAAATGTGTGTGTGTGTATAAAAGGAGCTATAGAGTGAACTGAAGTAGAACTCGACCTCCCATCCCGATCAGAGACGAACTGAGCGGTAAGTTGCTGATTTCACTGATCGGTTAGAACAATGTTTTATGTTTCAGTGTTTATATGATAGTGAAGATATTAGTTGTATAAATATAATTGCATGATTTAATTTCAGTTTTAGAATTATTTGTTTGTGTTTCTTGTTTTTGTGTCAAAGCTCCCAGTTTTTTTTGTTTTGTTAAAATCAGGTTTGACAAACTCAAATGGTTGATTCCTAATGTAAGAAAAGGCATCAATTGTTCATTGTGACTTCCCAACAAAACTTCATAAGACAAAACCCAGAACAAATATTATTAAGAGTATTCTTTTTAGTAAGAAAAATGCATCTTTGAAAAGCTCACAGATTTCAGAATCGATTCATCATTCAAAAGATTAAAGTGGGAAAACTACTTTCAGGCTCTTTGTCCATTGCCGAATCATTCACTTACGTTTATAGTCCACTAAACTGCAATATGAAACATAACTGGACTTTAAGCTAATCGATCATCTTATAACTGTTTGATCACAAGGGCTTAATCTCCACTGGGGACGTGGGGGACGTCCCTCTCACTTTTCAAGATCCTAATTTTGTCCCATTCACTTTTAATATTTAGAGTAAATTTTCTTACAAAGTCTCAATTAACATCATCCTCTGAAGAAAGAAATGTTGACACACTTATCTAAGTTGCCTTCAAATACAACCGTGCACTCAACCAGTCACAAAGTAACCTGCTACAAATAAAAGAGCCACAGACTTTGAACAACCACATTAGCTTTCCTGCTAAGGTGTCCTCATCTCTGGCATTTTATTAGGGCCCGAGCACGAAAGTGCCAGGACCCAACGGTGTCCTGGCACGAAGTGCAAGGAACCTATTGTTTTTCTGCAGATTATTATTCTTTTTCTGCCACTAGATCGCGTTTTTGACGACCTTAGCCATCCCCAAAACTCACGAAAAGTGGAGTATGCGTCAGAACTGGTGGGAAATTCAATGTTCTGGAGTGACTGGGCTCGGGTGTCTCCAGGGGGCTCCATAGCGCCCCCTAGAGTACGCAGTTTTTCAGAGAAAGTTTCTTCGATCTTCACGAAATTCAAGTATGTCGTTGCTCACGCCCTCATACCTGGATTAAATGATTTTGAGATTTCTCCGGCAAACAGGAAGTCAGCCATGTTGGACTTCCTGCGTGATTTTAGAATTTACGAACGCATATTTGAAGACTTTAGGATGCACAAAAATTTATGAAACTTTACACACACATCCAAACTAGTAATTACTTAATTTTAGTGGTGAAATTTTGCTTGGGCGTGGCATGTTGGCTCTCTAGCGCCCCCTTATGTCTTTCAGATTTTGAACATACCTTTAGGTGCTCGGAATCTCATAAAATTTGGCAAAATGATAGACACCTGTGAACTTTATGTAACTGCATAGCCATTAGGCCCAGTGTGTTTTTATTCGGCTCTATAGCGCCCCCTAACGCGTTGAAATTTTAACTTTGTCAAAGTTGATCCGATATTCATGAAATTTGGTATGCATATCCCACTCATTATTTGAAACATATTCCTCATTGGGTTTCATTAGCTCCGCCCACCCAGAAGTCGGCCATATTGGATTTTTATGTCATTTTTGCGTTTTATTGGCCGCGTACTTTAACGAACTCCTCCTACAGATTTGATCGGATCGAGTTGATATTTGGTCAGGACCATCTCAAGACCTCGAGGATGAAAAGTTATTAAAATGGTGAGCGTTCACTTAACGAGCGGACCGTGGCGTGGCGGCCATTTTGAGCCATTCGCCAGTTATTGTAACTCAACTGTACATAGTCCGATCTGCCCCAAATCTCTCAGGTATGATGTTGCTCCAGTACTGATGACATGTATATGAAAAAATATACTCATACTCAATGAGCTCCGCCCACCCAGAAGTCGGCCATATTGGATTTTATGTACGATTTTCCCAATTTTTGCGTTTTATTGGCCGCGTACTCTAACGAACTCCTCCTACAGATTTGATCATATCGATTTGAAATTTGGTCAGGACCATCTCAAGACCTTGAGGATGAAAAGTTATTAAAATGGTGAGTGTTCACTTAACGAGCGGACCGTGGCGTGGCGGCCATTTTGAGCCATTCGCCAGTTATTGTAACTCAACTGTACATAGTCCGATCTGCCCCAAATCTCTCAGGTATGATGTTGCTCCAGTACTGATGACATGTATATGAAAAAATATACTCATAGCCCCGCCCCAAGACGTTAGCCCCGCCCCCTTTCATATCTCATGAACCGTTTGTCGTACAGGCTTATGGGAGGTGTCATATCACTCAGCAGAGAGTTCCTGTTTTATTCGTTAAGGGTAGCCCCGCCCCCTACACATTAGCCCCGCCCCCTTTCATAACTCATGATCCGTTTGTAGTAGAGTCTTGTGGGAAGTGTCATATCACTCAGCAGAGAGTTCATGTTTCATTGGTAAATGTTATGCCCGCCCCCTACACATTAGCCCCGCCCCCTTTCATATCTCATGATCCGTTTGTCGTAGAGTCTTGTGGGAAGTGTCATATCACTCAGCAGAGATTGCCTGTTTCATTGGTAAATGTTATGCCCGCCCCCTACACATTAGCCCCGCCCCCTTTCATAACTCATGATCCGTTTGTAGTAGAGTCTTGTGGGAAGTGTCATATCACTCAGCAGAGAGTTCCTGTTTCATTGGTAAATGTTATGCCCGCCCCCTACACATTAGCCCCGCCCCCTTTCATAACTCATGAACCGTTTGTCGTAGAGTCTTGCGGGAAGTGTCATATCACTCAGCAGAGAGTGCCTGTTTCATTGGTGAATGTTATGCCCGCCCCCTACACATTAGCCCCGCCCCCTTTCATAACTCATGAACCGTTTGTAGTAGAGTCTTGCGGGAGGTGTCATATCACTCAGCAGAGAGTGCCTGTTTCATTGGTAAATGTTATGCCCGCCCCCTACACATTAGCCCCGCCCCCTTTCATATCTCATGAACCGTTTGTCGTAGAGTCTTGCGGGATGTGTCATATCACTCAGCAGAGAGTGCCTGTTTCATTGGTGAAGGTTATGCCCGCCCCCTACACATTAGCCCCGCCCCCTTTCATAACTCATGATCCGTTTGTCGTAGAGTCTTGTGGGAAGTGTCATATAACTCAGCAGAGAGTTCCTGTTTCATTGGTGAATGTTATGCCCGCCCCCTACACATTAGCCACGCCCCCCTTCATAACTCGTGAACCGCTTGTCGTAGAGCCTTGCGGCAGGCGTCGTGGCGCTCGTCAGAGTTTCGGTTTCGCGTCGGTCGGCGTCCCGCCAGCAACCCCGACCCGCGAGCAGGGGCGAGGGCCCTTTCATAGCTGCGTGCAGCTCTCGTTTTGTTTATTTTTTTATTTTATGCGCGCCATATATGTATGTGTTGGATATATATATTCCTCTTTAATATATTTATATCAACCCAGTCAGAAAACATGTTGGCATTGTGCCATGGGATATGTTGAATGTCGACGTTTCTGAACAAAAAATACGTTTCATAAATGTTTCATATCAGCCTCATATCACACTTGCAGAAACGCACAATGTCACATGGTTAACGTTGTGAAACGATTGGTTGGGTTTAGGCTAAACTACTTGGTTAAGGTTAGAAAAAGGATCATGGTTTGTGTTAAAATATTAACCTAACAACATAACATAACCATAACAATGTAACGTAACAACATAATGTGACAACGCAACAACCTTGTTACGTAATAAGCGTTAAGTCAACGTCAACATTTGGTTTCATATGGGACACGAACAGCGGTGTCCTGGGTCAAAGTCCTGTGTTTATTTGTTGCGTCCATGGCTTGTAAGTTACAAGTTGGTTTACTTTGTCTCTTGTTCCCCTGCCGGGGCTCAGCCTGCCAGCTGCTGTCAATCAAACACAGATCAACATGTCCCTCCACCTGATGAGAGGAAAAGGAGCATTTCTAATATTTCCCCAAAAATCTTAATGATAGAAATCTATCTACAAATATGAAAAACACACCGACATTAATTTTTGACTGCCAAAGGGATGACTAAATGTGACTAAATGTTGGACTTTAAAATAGAATAACTGGAACTTTGTACTTGTTTTATTTTAGGAATTTGGAGAACAAGGTGTACATCCCAGCCTCGGGTCTGACCCTGTCGCCGGTTCACCGATTCTCCTTCCTTGGACCACTTTTGGTAGGTCCTGACCACTGCAGATCGGGAACATCCCACAAGAGCTGCAGTTTTGGAGATGCTCTGACCCAGTTGTCTAGCCAGCACTATTTTGCCCTTGTCAAAGCCACTCACATCCTTGAGTAAATAGTAGTACCGGTATGCATCTTTTCGGACGCACTAAACTGTAATTACCAAGTCCAAAAATATATTACGCCTACAGCAAAGGGACATCTTATACACACACTTAAATTGAGGCGTTATTGACCTTAAAGAGCTGTCTGTCAACATCTGTTATGAACGTTGTCATCACTACCGCATTGCATTGTGGGATATTTATGCTGCTGTAGTGTCAAACATTTGCTAACTGTAATATTTCACTGGAAATAGTATGCAATTCATGTACTACTGGTTTCATACTAAGGTTTCGGACTGTTTTAGCGTACTAAATATCATGTAAGTGTGGAATTTCAGACGTAACCTAAGTCTTTTCTTTACTCCTGCAGGATTTCATCATTTGAGTCCTCTGATTGCCTCAGGCTGCTCATACTGGTGCTCACTTGGCTTCCTCTGGCAGGTAGGCAGGAACAACTATCACACTGACTTTGGGGACCCTTTTCCATAGTTTTGTGTTATCACTGTGTATACTGTAGATCCCAACAGACCTTTTTTCAAGGAATACATTTCAACATGTTAAAAGCAGGAAAAGCATAGGTGGAATCAAAAAAGCACAGGACTTTCACCCAGGCAGCCCGTTCGCACGAAAAGGCATATGAATGACACAATAATGCAGAAGGCATTTAGCGTGCAATAAGAACGCCTTTCTTGCTTTTGACGTGTCATTTGTACGCACTGTAGTTGTACTGACTGCAATGTAAATGCATCCACATGAATATGCTACACTCATAGCTAGTGACGTAGCATAAAAAGTGAGAAAGCGTGCTTATGGTGGGAGGGAGGGAGGGGAGGAGGATGGGTCCAACAAACACAGGACTTTCAACCAGGAGACCGGTGTTTGAGACCGCTGTTTTTTTTTGTAAGTTAGGTTAGTGACGTGACGTTTGTCACGTGTTTTTTAATGATGTTTCTAATGCATTTTTTTGTACTTCTGTGACGTTGTTTTCGTACGTTATTTACTTTTTTTAGGTACTTATTTTCAGCCAAACCATGATGTCTTTCTTAACCCTAACAAAGCGGTTTTGTTGGCTCAACCAATGTAGGGGTTTGAGAACAGGTGTAATGTGCTATTTTTGCTGTATTTTTTGAGAACAGTTTTAAAAGACAATAAATCAAGATGAGCCCTAACTTCTCCTCTCTTTGCTAAGCAACAAGACACTTGTATCTTCACAGTTTACAGTTCAAAATTAATGTTATTTCAGGAAGCCTGGCAATACACTATTAATACACTATTTTTATGATGTTTCTGGGCACCACTCTGGTACTCTGGTAATCTTACTGCTGATATGTAGCTCTGTTGCCAACTGCTTAAATTTGTCAGTTGGACTCAAAGATATTGTCCAATAATGTGTTAAAAGGGAAATTATGCCCCCCAAAAAAGATTGGAACCATTTTTTCCCACATTAATATTGTTTCTCGACATACACCGTATCTGTGCCCTACTTACTCTCACTTTTAGTCATTGTGATCTGAGCCTGTGCTAGTTTTCGTGCTGCACTAGTAGCAATAGGTAGCACAGCAATGGTGCTGAAGCTGAGAGTTGAATTTTGCACATTTTGATTTTTGTACTTGTCATCTTTTGCAGATTTGGACCTGCGAGCACTTCACTTCAAGAGCAGAAGACATACACTTTTACTGCACAGATTACAAGTCTCAAATATGTTCTGATTAGGCCTAGCTACCTCTTCAGAGGGTAGGTCCTGGTATCATCTGATTGTATATTTAGTACTTCTAAAACAAAGTGCAGACTTTGATGGCTGGGAATTTTTCCAAACGCCATAAATGGCTGGCTGATGCTGTTAAAGCAAAAAGAAGACCACCAAAACCTGAGACAGGGCCACTCCCTGTTTATACAGTTTCCCTGAAGGAAGAACCAATCAATGTAGATGGGTTCAAACGTTTCAGTTTTGGGAAAGAGTCCAAACCTGGTACATCTAATCGCACGATAATGGTTCTCGGAGCGACTGGGGCTGGGAAGTCAACTCTCATCAATGGGATGATCAATTACATCCTAGGTGTTAAATGGGAGGATTCATATCGGTTTAAGTTAGTTGATGAGGGTCAGACGAAATCACAAGCTGAAAGCCAGACTTCTGAAGTCACTGTGTACAAGATCAACCACCAGGATGGTTTTAAAATAGATCACTCACTGACCATTGTGGACACTCCAAGCTTTGGAGATACAAGAGGCATAGCAAGAGACAGAGAGATCACAGAACAGCTACGTAATCTCTTCTCTGCTGAGCACGGCGTCAGTGACATTGACGCTGTGTGTTTCGTAGCTCCGGCTGCTTCAGCACGACTCACACCATCACAGAAATGTGTGTTTGAATCGGTGCTCTCAATCTTTGGCAAAGATGTGGCGGAAAACATCCGGATTCTGGTGACATTTGCAGACGGCCAGGAATCACCAGTTCTAGAGGCAATCAATGCTTCAGGTGTCCCATGTCCTAGAACAAAGAACGGGCTGCCAATTCACTTCAAATTCAACAATTCAGTGTTGTTTGCAGACAACATGAGTGATGAAGATGAAGGAGGAGAATTTGATAAGATGTTTTGGGACATGGGGACAAAAAGCATGAAGAGGTTCTTTGTTGCTTTGAATGTCATAGAAACCAAAAGCTTGACAATGACAAAAGAGGTCCTCAGAGAAAGAAAGCAGCTTGAGAATACATATGAGAACTTGCAGAGGCAGGTTAAAGTTGGGTTAGCCAAGCTTGAGGAGCTAAAACAGACAGCTGCGATACTTAAAGATCATGAGGCAGAGATCAGCAGAAATGCGGACTTTGAGATCGAAGTCATTGCCAGAGAGTGTTTTAAAGAAGATATTTCTGGTACTGCAATTTTTGTCACCAATATTCTGACGTTCCACTTCACCTGCGACAAGAATTGTTCCTATGCAAATGATGCAGATAAAAAACACTGCAGTGCAATGGGATCAAATGGATACTGTGAAGAGTGTCCAGGCAAATGTTATCGGAATGTACATTTTAATGAGAAGTACAGATGGGAATATAAGGATGTTAAAAAAAAAAGAACAGTGGAAGTGTTGAAAGAAAAGGACCTGAAAGCCTCAGAGGCTAAGGTACCTGTTCAGGCGGTGGTTGTAGAACTGAAGGCTGAATCCAAACGTGTGGAGGATAAGGTAGTGAAACTGATGGAGAGCTCTGCTAAGTGCTTAAACAGACTTAAAGAGATAGCACTGAAGCCGAATCCTCTCTCTATTCCAAAGTACATTGACATGCTGATTGAGGAAGAGAAATCTGAGGCTAAGCCTGGCTGGAAGCAACGAGTTGACTACCTGATCGCCATGAGAGAAAACGCAGAGAACGCAGAGATCAGGTCTAAAGTAGGCAAAGGAGAGAAACTCCTCAACCGTCAAGAATCTCAAATTTAGGGCAAAAATCAAGACCAGTGCCAACCAAAACCATGATGAGACCAAAGAGGATTCCATCAAGACCAAGACGAGACCTATTCTGACATGTAAATAAAAATAACTGGAAAGGATTGTGAGTGACACTGATCAAGGCCCAGAAGGGACCAAGACTTTTTAATGGCTATAGCCAAGACAACAGAGTTACGACGACACAAGTACCCACACTCCTGTAGTTGAAATAAAATCATTAAATCTATGCAAGAACAACACAAAACGTCAAATTAGTTTTTACTTTACTTAAAGCAAACAATGACCACTTAGTGTGACTCATAATCACGCTATAACAGTCATTATAAAGCATGACAAAAAGATAATGCATTACAACAATGGGAATTATAACACACTATGTTCCTTGCAAAAAAAATTCAATGAGTAACCAGCAATTATGAAACTTGACCTTAGAAGTCATTATAAAATGCTTTGTGTTTATAACTATAATTATACAGTGCTAGTAACTTCTAATCTTTATAATACATTATAAAATATTTTAATGTATAACAACTACAGGAATTATAATACACTTGTAAATCCTTGCAAAAAATGTCAATGAGTAACCAGCAATTATGATACTTGACCTTAGAAGTCATTATAATGCATTATAGACAGTTGCGTCATATAAAGTAAGAACATGTTTTAACATTGACATGTTATGTATTCAGTCATGAGTGTTCAGCGTTCAACTAAACAAACAGTTTAAGTTGTGTCAGATGTGTGTTGTATTGTGTTAATGCAACTCGGCCTCCTCAAATTAATTGAGTAGCCACAACAGAGTTTTGAAGTTGTCTGAACTAGAATGTGATAATTTGCTTTAGTGGAAATAAACGGAGTAAATGAAAATGAAGTGGTAATATTTGTGTAAAGAAGATGGATTTAAGTTAGTTTCAATTAAATCAGATACATCCATTAACACATTTTCATAAGCTTAGAGAAAAGCATCATTTGAGTGTAAAATACTTCATAGATTTAAGTTCAATTAACTGAATGGAATTCGTATTATTAACTTTATTTACCCTAACAATAAATACTTGAGTTACTTGGTCTCATACCAAAGATTTTTTTCATGCTTAAATTGTTTGAGCTAATAAACTTGAATGGTTTAAGGCAATCGGTTTCCTCAAACAGTTTGAGTTGAACTAACTCGTCAGGTTTTTACAGTGTATTCCACACTGCACTACCACCAGTTAGTCACCAAAAAATGAATTAGTCCCAACCACAAGTGCGCTCGGTGTCAGGAAAATGGGGCTCCAATACTTTTAAAATGTTTTTGAATACGATTGAAAAAAAGAATAGATAGAGGCTGAAACTAGCCCATAACTGTTTATTTATAAAGAGATAGCACAGGTGTACGTTGAAACATGTGCTCAACCATCTACACTACAAAGAGAGCCCACTTATACTGGTAGAAAAGCGAAATAACGATGCTGTGACAGCAGAAGGGGTCGGAGCAGTCACAGCCAGTTAGATTCAGAATCAGATGATTAATGTCAAAGTGCCACTAGTGATGATGAAATGAAGAAATCAAAGTGAATCAACACCAACGTCTTAGCTTTAAGCCTCTTAAACTCTTCGTGTTGGTTCTTCAGCCATAATAACGTTGTAAATTCTATGGTATAGTGTATGCCACAGTAACTGTATTGTATTTTGGAGACTATGTATACATTAAATGTATTTTGCATGTTTTGTTTTTGTTTTTACCAAATAAAACACAATGATTTGAACAAATTTTGCAGTTGCAACCAGTTTTGTTCAATAGCAGCTTCTTTTAAACTTTTTAATTGTGCTCCTAACTTTAATGACTACTGACATGAAAGCTATTTATGTGTATTGAATTACATGTTATTGTCCTGTGGTTTAATTAAGTGGTTATGGTTGCATTATGGAAAAACGATTGAATAATGAACAGTTAATATAATTAAAGTTTTAGTCCCGCCTTTAGTTTTTTCTAGAGCTGTCAAAGTGAACGCAATAATAACGCGTGTATGCAAATTCGTTTTAACGCCTCTAATTTCTTTAACGCATTAATGCACTCGATCTTTCAGAGGTTGTAGCGTGTTTTAAAGCTGGAGTAAAGATCCTAGCATCAAATGAAACTACAAAAACCCAATGAATCCATCGGTTAGCTGTTAGCTGTTAGCTAGCAGACCTCAGTTTCCTCTGAAATCAACTTCTGGTGCCGCCGGCTGCCGTTAGAATCTAACTACTTCACCTGCTCACCTGTTCAGGTGTTCAGGTGTTCACCTGTTCACCTGCTCACCTGTTCAGGTGTTCCCGCTGATGAGATGGAGGACAACTGCCGAGCTCGTGAACGCGCACGTCCGTTTGCCGCCGCGGCTCGTTCATGAGACGCAGGAGTCGCGTCGCATAGCAACACCGGTCAGGTCCAACCAGACGTCATTTCCTTCTTCTTCTTCTTCTCTGGTGTTTATTGGCGGTTGGCAAACCATCTTAGAGGTGCGTCACCGCCACCTGCTGGACTGCAGGGTGGAGCAGGAGATTGTGCAGAAACAAAATTTAAAAATAAATTATTAATAATAATAATAATAATAATAATAATCATTATAATAATAATGATGAAAACTCTAGATTCCTTTAACTAAATCAGTTTCTCTTAAAAACTGAATCATTTCACAGTATATATGTTAGCTGCTGTATTCCCCAACAGACCTGACAATGAAGAGTCCTGGTGTTTTGTCTTCCTTAGTGACTGTAAAAGGTGATTCCTCTGGATACTGTAATTCCTGCAGTGGATCAGTACATGTTCCACAGTGTCTGGTTGATTACAGTGTGTGCATTTCCCAGTTGGGTGCTATATATTCTATATAATGTATGGTTATTATTATTATTCTATATAATGTGTGGTTAAGACCTGTATGTCCCATTCTCAGTCGAGTGATGACATTTTCTTCCCTTCTTTCCCAGCCCACCTTTCTCCCTGCTCCAACATGATCCAACAAATCGTAATATCACGAGAATAAAATCATAATATCACGAGAATAAAATCATAGGTTTAAAAGAAAAAAAGTCAAGATACTCCACGTTCCTCATTTTCACACTATTTCCCCTCTAAATTAACACTTACAATTACTACTTTATGATATTATAACTTTATTCTCATAATATTTATGACTTTTTTTCTATAGATATAATAATATGCATATTTATAATATTGTTATTGTCCAACATTTCAATAGAGACATTAAATATGACAGTAGAATAGAAATAATTTAATTTTACTTTTGTACTGCTCTTTGTAGGCGGATGTTTTACTGGCGTCGCTCTGCTGCTGGGCGCTGATGTTACAACGGAACAAACAACTGACTCTTAGCAATATACACTCACCGGCCACTTTATTAGGCACACCTGTTCAATTGCTTGTTAACACAAATAGCTAATCAGCCAATCACATGGCAGCAACTCAATGCATTACGTCATCTAGACGTGGTGAAGACGACTTGCTGAAGTTCAAACCGAGCATCAGAATGGGGAAGAAAGGGGATTTAAGTGACTTTGAACGTGGCATGGTTGTTGGTGCCAGACGGGCTGGTCTGAGTATTAAACTGCTGATCTACTGGGATTTTCACGCACAACCATCTCTAGGGTTTACAGAGAATGGTCCCAACAAGAGAACAGATCCAGTGAGCGGGGGTTGTGTGGACGGAAATGCCTTGTTGATGTCAGAGGTCAGAGGAGAATGGGCAGAGTGGTTGGAGATGATAGAAAGGCAACAGTAACTCAAATAACCACTCGTTACAACCAAGGTATGCAGAATACCATCTCTGAACGCACAACACGTCCAACCTTGAAGCAGATGAAGACCACCCGGTACTAGCAAGGTGTACCTAATAAAGTGGCCGGTGAGTGTATGTTCTTTGCTGTTGCTATGTATAAAACACCGTTGCAATGTATAAAAGACTGTTGCTATGTATAAACCGTTGCTATGGATGCAGTTCTGATCTTGGATTCTTTCTTTTAAACAAATTTAATTGAATGACACTAAATATTCGTTCCAAGTATCACTTTAATTGAACCTGAACACAAACAAACAAATTCACTTCACTTCTTCAGAATTCATATCAAAAAATAAAAATAAAATACAATATAAATATAATAAAACACCATTAAAACGGTGAAATCATGTAACGGCAACAGAAACAAAAATGTTATGAAGTACATACTGTACAGTAAAGTGTGTGTGTCGGAATAATAAATACTCTATAAACATTTAAAGAAAAACAGCTTTAAATGTGTTTCATACCCTGTTTGTTTTCTTCATCCAAGAAAACCTGGAAATTTAGATTTTTGTAGAGTGAGGACATTTTTTGGAGAGTAAAACCTGGATTGTGAGAATATTTTTATGAAGCGGGGAAAGTGAGGTTATTTTAGAAAATAACGACATTTTGAAAAGTGACCGCATTTTTTGCAAAGTGAAGACATTTCTTGAAATTGGAAATATTTCGAAAGAGGATGTTTTTTGAAAATTGGTACTTTTTAGGAAATTAAGAACATGGAACACAAAAACATTGTGAGAATATTTGTATGATGTGAGGACACTTTTGTAATGTGAAATCTTTTTGGGGAAAGTGAGGACATGTTTTTGGAAAGTGGGGACATTTCTTGACATTGGGAATATTTTAGAAACAATATGGAACAAGAGGACATGGAATGTGAGGAGGTTTTTGTGAAGTTGGGACATTTCTGTAAAGTGAAAACCTTCGTCGTCACGGTTACAATAATAACCACGTTGTTAAAGGTCCCATGTCGTGCTCATTTTCAGGTTCATACTTGTATTTCTGTGTTTCTACTAGAACATGTTTACATGCTGTTATGTTAAAAAAAAACTTTTTTCCCCCTCATACTGTATGCCTGAATATACCTGTATTCACCCTCTGTCTGAAACGCTCTGTTTTAGTGCATTTCAACGGAATTGCGTTGCTGAGCAACAGAATGTGACATCACAATTATACAGAAATCCTGACGGCTTGTTTCAAACGCACAATTTCTGAATACGGGCTGTGTGTATTTCTCCGTATATTGAGCGTTTTGATAGTTTAACAGTATTTATAAGCACTTAAACCTGAAAATCTCACTTTTTTACAATATGGGCCCTTTAAGGTTCAGGAATAGTCAAAGACAAACGAACAGCGATCTCCCGCGGTGAGGTTTTTTAAAGTTCTGTTGACCGACTTCCTCTTTAGTTCCTTCATAACTCCTGCAGTCTCTCGAGGGCGCCGTCACCTGTCCGTAAACAGGAGTTGTTTTTGAGGAAAGTCTCCACGGTGCCTTCCAAAGGTCAGCTGATTATTATCATTTAACCAACCAGGGATCAGCAGAGAGACTCGGAGTCCGTCCGGCCACAAACCAGGTGAAACATTTCCTGTGGACTGGTTTACAGAGCAGCTCAGCTGTCTCTCTCTCTCTCTGTTTCTTCTGCTTTTCCCATGACATATGAATGCACCACGAACCCCGTAAACTCCCCGGAGAGCTGAGCTCAACGGCATCTCTCCACAAAACCCACAGTGAACGGAAGCTGAGCGTCTCCAAGGCGAGCCTCTTCAGGGTCCGAGGTCCTCAGCCCGTCGGTGGTCGGGGGTCGACGCTCACCTGGATCGGCTCACAAAGCTCCGCCTCCTCAGGGCTCATCGGGATCTGAATGTCCCAATCAGCTTTCTGCAACAGCGGGCGGATTTTCTTTATTCACAATTACAAATTAAATGCATCATATGTAATATATATATCATAAAACAAAATATCAATATCTAAAAATGATCTCATTATCTCAGAGATTATCGGTAAAATGTTATGCATCTTTCACGTCGGTTTAAAATAAATGTGAAACGCCTCATTTCTTATTTCCACATAAACATTTTGTCACAATAAAACTACAGAAACAATAAATCACAATATCGAAAGATACAAATTCAATATGTACGTCAAAAATAAATGTACAGTGACCAGCTTTAAGAGTTTATTTTTTATCTGAACAAAAGAAATAATTTGGCTAATTAGGTCATCTTTTTTATATATATATTTTGCAATTAAAATAATCATATATATATATTTTTAACCCTCTGAGACCCACAATAGAGCTCTTTTTTTAGGGGGGTCCAGGGGGTCTTTAGGGGGAGATAGCAGGTCTCTAGTTTGATCCATCCATCCTCTGAATGCTCTAGGTCTCTAGTTTGATCCATCCATCCTCTGAATGCTCTAGGTCTCTAGTTTGATCCATCCATCCTCTGAATGCTGTAGGTCTCTAGTCTGATCCATCCATCCTCTGAATGCTCTAGGTCTCTAGTCTGATCCATCCATCCTCTGAATGCTCTAGGTCTCTAGTCTGATCCATCAATCCTCTGAATGCTCTAGGTCTCTAGTTTGATCCATCCATCCTCTGAATGCTCTAGGTCTCTAGTCTGATCCATCCATCCTCTGAATGCTCTAGGTCTCTAGTCTGATCCATCCATCCTCTGAATGCTCTAGGTCTCTAGTCTGATCCATCCATCCTCTGAATGCTCTAGGTCTCTAGTCTGATCCATCCATCCTCTGAATGCTCTAGGTCTCTAGTTTGATCCATCCATCCTCTGAATGCTCTAGGTCTCCAGTTTGATCCATCCATCCTCTGAATGCTCTAGGTCTCTAGTCTGATCCATCCATCCTCTGAATGCTCTAGGTCTCTAGTCTGATCCATCCATCCTCTGAATGCTCTAGGTCTCTAGTCTGATCCATCCATCCTCTGAATGCTCTAGGTCTCTAGTTTGTGGCTGTAAAGTTTCATGAGGATGTGATTATCCTAGAGGTCACCACAGGTCATTTTATACAGTGAGGTCAATGACATGTCTCCTACGGGGACTAACATCATCACACATGAATCCAGTTGGGCTCATTGGATCCACCAGAGTCTCAGTTTTACAGTGATACTGCATTCAACAAACTGCATGTGATTATCATAAAGTGGGCATGTCTGTAAAGGGGAGACTCGTGGGTACCCATAGAACCCATTTACATTCACACATCTGGAGGTCAGAGGTCAAGGGACCCCTTTGAAAATGGACATGACAGTTTTTCCTCTCTAATATTTAGTTCGTATATATGTATATGTATATGTATATGTGTATATTTCTGTATGTACTGACCAGTGAGTGGGGCAGTGGCTCTTTATGGAAATAGGTCCGACAGGCTCGGGGACGGCAGTGGACGACGGACCAGAAGACGGCGAACAGCAGACCGGCCATGACGATGACGGTCACGGTCACCGTGGTCGGCTTCTTCCAGGCGCCGTCTGCACCTGCAGCCATGAAGACACTTCCTGTTTTACCTTCATCTCCTTTTGAACTCCTTTAAATCCTTTCATTGATTATCAGACACAACATGTCTTCTGAGGGAGAGGAACATGTTGTATATAAATAAAGGATGAAGAGGCAGAGCCGTACCTCCTGTGATGGAGACACACTGGCTGTCGGTGCTGCTGCTGTAGAGCTGAGTGTCCAGGACGGTCTGAGCTCGGACGCAGTACACCGCTTCCTCCTGCAGGGCGGGGACGTGAAGCACCGACTCCTCAGCCGGCAGCGAGTAGACGGCAGCCTGAACCAGAGACAGAGAGACAGACAGAGAGACAGAGAGACACAGAGAGAGAGGACATATAACACAGGGGTTTAATATATATATATATATATATATATATATATATATATATATATATAATTTAAAAATAAAAGTGTCCTCACTTCATAGAAATAATATAAAATATATTTATATATATATTATATATAATATATATATGTATAAAGTATTTATATATATCAAATATCTATATGTATATAATATCTATATATATAAAATATCTACATGTTTAAAGTATCTATATGTATAAAAATGACTATATATAAAATATTTATATGTATAAAATATCTATATGTGTAATACTGTATATATCCATATATATAATGTCTATATGTAAAGTATCTATATATATGACAGTGTAACAGGTTGCTTTATATACATGAGGTAGGTGGATATAACAGTATATATATATATATATATATATATATACAGCGTGCTTATACGTAGATTATTTTGATTAAATGTTTACAGTGTGTATTTAAACTTTATGAATATAATAATTGACTGGTTAAGTGGCTGCTTGGTGTCACGGGGTTAAAGGAAGGAGGGAAAAACAAACAAAGGATATATATGAGAAATAAAAGCAGTGAATGAAGTGATGAGAGGACGAAGAGAAGGAAAGATAAAGAAAACAAAGACAGGAAGGGAGGAGAAGTAAGAAGAAAGTCTGACCTGCAGCTCGTCGCCTCTCTTCCACACCGTCACCCTGACGACAGCAGTGAGAGGAAGCTTGTCGAACGACACCCGAAGGCCGTCGCCCACCGCCGCCACCGCCATCTCCGGCGCCGTCAGGACCGCTGCCGGCACGAGAATCACATTCAGTCATTTTTGAAAAGTATATATATACTACTAGCTACTGGCATACTAGCTACTGGCACTACTTGCTACTAGCACTACTAGCAACAGGCATTACTTGCTACTGGCACTACTAGCTACTAGCACTAACAGCTACTGGCACTACTAGCTACTAGCACTACCAGCTACTGGCACTACTAGCTACTGGCACTACTTGCTACTGGCATACTAGCTACTGGCACTACCAGCTATTGGCACTACTAGCTACTGGCACTACTAGCTACTGGCATACTAGCTACTGGCACTACCAGCTATTGGCACTACTAGCTACTGGCACTACTTGCTACTGGCATACTAGCTACTGGCACTAACAGCTACTGGCACTACTAGCTACTGGCACTACTTGCTACTGGCATACTAGCTACTGGCACTAACAGCTACTGGCACTACCAGCTACTGGCACTACTAGCTATTGGCACTACTAGCTACTGGCACTACTAGCTATTGGCACTACTAGCTACTGGCACTACTAGCTACTGGCACTACTTGCTATTGGCACTACTAGCTACTGGCACTACTAGCTACTGGCACTACTTGCTACTGGCATACTAGCTACTGGCACTAACAGCTACTGGCACTACTAGCTACTGGCACTACTAGCTATTGGCACTACCAGCTACTGGCACTACTAGCTACTGGCACTACTAGCTATTGGCACTACTAGCTACTGGCACTACTAGCTATTGGCACTACTAGCTACTGGCACTACTAGCTATTGGCACTACCAGCTACTGGCACTACTAGCTACTGGCACTACCAGCTACTGGCACTACTAGCTATTGGCACTACTAGCTACTGGCACTACTAGCTATTGGCACTACTAGCTACTGGCACTACTAGCTATTGGCACTACTAGCTACTGGCACCATCAGCTACTGGCACTACTAGCTACTGGCACTACTTGCTATTGGCACTACCAGCTACTGGCACTACCAGCTATTGGCACTACTAGCTACTGGCACTAACAGCTACTGGCACTACTAGCTACTGGCAATACTAGCTACTAGCACTACTAGCTACTGGCACTACTAGCTACTGGCAATACTAGCTACTGGCACTACTAGCTATTGGCACTACTAGCTACTGGCACCAACAGCTACTGGCACTACTAGCTACTGGCACTACTTGCTATTGGCACTACCAGCTACTGGCACTACCAGCTACTGGCACTACTAGCTATTGGCAATACTAGCTACTGGCACTAACAGCTACTGGCACTACTAGCTACTGGCAGTACTAGCTACTGGCACTACTAGCTATTGGCACTACTAGCTGCTGGCACTACTAGCTATTGGCACTACTAGCTATTGGCACTACCAGCTACTGGCACTAACAGCTACTGGCAATACTAGCTACTGGCACTACTAGCTACTGGCAATACTAGCTACTAGCACTACTAGCTACTAGCACTACTAGCTACTAGCAGTCCTAGCTACTGGCCGATAGCCGGTTGTTTGGGAACAGAGACGTCTCAGTAATGCAGCCCAGAACAAGCTGGGATATCTCACTGTCTCTGCGGTTGAAAGGCGGGCTCAGTTCGGTCCACGGCGACGGCTGGGAGCCGCACTGCGCTCTGACGTGGACGTTGTAGTCGGAGTCGGAGCCCAGGTCAAAGGTCAGGTCGCAGTGAGCGTCAGGGATCCACTGGCACTCGGGAGCGTTCACCCAGCTGCCGTTCAGCACCGTCAGCTCAAACTCCCTGAAGGACAGAGAAACACACATACGTTTGAGCCAGAATATAAAATTAGGTTTCAAAATCGTGAAAAATAAGCCATAGATATAGCCAAGATATTAAACTGAATATCTTTAGATTTTGGGCTGTCAAATAAAATAAAAAAAAATAGATAATAATCTTTAGTTGTAGTTCTTAAATACATATATATTGTTTGTGTGATACGTCCAGTTCCACTCGTCTTTCAAATACTTACTAATTAACAAAATTTGATAATTTAATAGTAATAACTTTTTCCAAGGTTCATTATTATTTTTAAGATTAACATTTGCTGTAAATAAAAAATCCTTTTTTAATTTTGTAAAACTATCATTTTATCGGGTGAGATTTCATCATAGTGGTGAGTTCAGTCTCTGATTTTACTTTACCCTGCTTTAAGATGAGATTGAAGGGGGTAGTTGAGACTTTAAAAAGGTAACTGTAGACCTACAGATACTCTGCTCACATCAGGAGTGTTCTGAACACTTCAAAACAGCCGCAGTAATGATAGAAGAATTAATTACACCGTGTTGTCTGTGATTGACAGCTGACATTTAGAAACCTCCTCGTGAGTGAAAACTTAAACGTGTTGATGCGTCACTGCAGGTTCATCAGAGAACAGACACACCTGCTGATTATAGTCGTTAGGACAGGTGTGTCAGTGACTCCAGGTGTTATTAGGTGGACTGTTTTATATCACTCATTGGGCGACATGATTATCAGGAGGAAACACCTGCTGGATTCATTGTTCTCTCATGTGCCTGCTGCATATTTCACATATTTCACTCCGTCCAACTACCTGAGCCGACTCTTCATTACAGTCAGTGAGGTGTATTGTTAGCTGAGTTTACTTTACTGCAGTGACGCTATAATTACAAACTAGGGCGGTCAAAGTTATTTTGATAATAACACGTTAATTCAAATTCATTTTAAAGCCACTAATTTCTTTAAAGGAACTGTTGGTAACTTTCTACACGTATAAATCATTGCTGGTCGGTGTCTCATGGTCGCTCCCAAAACCTCTTGGTTGTATCTAGTGAAGCTGTTAAACAGTGTTGGCCGCGGTCGGAGGACGCGGGGGAGACCGTAGCTTTGGTCTCCAGGACCGGAGTCTCTGCTCCTCTGCTCCTCTGCTCCTCTGTCTGCCTTCACTCACACACCACGCTCCTTCTCTCTCTCTCTCTCCACCTCTCACGTGCATGCTGCTCACTCCACACTGCAGAAGAGTTAGTTTAGCTCTGAGAATATCTAGTGAATGTTCAGTGGACGTTTGTGCAGAAATAACTGCTGCAGCTCCTCCAGACCAACAGAGGTTTCCCGTGTCTTGTGAAGTGACGGGGCTCCGCAGAGAGAAACGTTATCGTCTCCCACCAAAACTCCGGCGTCTCCCCCGTTCCCTCCGGCCGCGGTCGGGAGGCTGAGGCGGGAAAAGCCAACACTAGGATCAGCATTGATTCATGGAGAGACCTTGGTCTGGTCAGCTAACATTACTGCCAAGCAGCTGAAATATAGAGTGATATTGTGCTTTTAGCTGACGTGTGTCTCCTCACTGTGTTGAGCGATGCTCCTTCATGTCTATGTAGAGCGAGCACAAGCGCCAGCAACAGGACGCTGACTTTAGTTGACTTAACGGCCACAGGTGAAGCTGTTAACAAGACATTTATCATTCTAACAAACAGCCCCTTTAACGCATTAACAAAATCAATCTTTCGGAGGTTGTAGCTCTGTTTTAAAGCTGGAGTGAAGATACTGGTATCATATGAAACTAGTACCTATTAGTACCTAGTAGTAGTACCAACCATGTCATACTAGCTTGTCGCGACCCATTGGTTTGTGGACTACGGTTTTGAAACCTTGAGTTCGACATTTTGGCCGTCACCATCTTGGTGTTTAGCCGTCACCGTCTTGGTTCTTAGCCGTCACCATCTTGGTTTATAGCCATCACCATCTTGGTTTTGCCTTAAAACAACCACCACTGCCAGCTCCTGAATGTGAATATTTTTTTCTGATATTAAACTAAATATCTTTAGATTTTGGGCTGTCAAATATAAAATAAAAAAAGGATAATAATCTTTAGTTGTAGGTCTTAAATACATATATATTGTGTGTGTGATACGTCCAGTTCCACTCGTCTTACAAATAGTTACTAATTAACAAAATTTAATAATTTAATAGTAATAATTTTTTCCAAGGTATATTATTATTTTTAAGATTAAAATTGTCTGTAAATAAATAATCTTTTTTAAAATTTTGTCAAACTATTATTTTATTGGGTGAGGTTTCTTCAAAGTGGTGCATTCAGTGTCACTCCACATCTGGTGCTGCAGTGAGTATTTGTGGCAGCAGGATGGTGTGTACTGTACGTGGGAGGTGAAGTGTTGTTAATTGCCTGTAAAGTATTTGTATTGTGTGTGACTCACCCCTGGAACTGAACAGAGTAAAGAACTGCAGTGTTGCAGGGAGCCTGCGGCGGGCGCCACCTCAGTACATGGCTCATGTCAACAGACTCCATGGAAACGCCGCTGGGCGCCGGCAGCGTCCAAACATCTGCTGACAGAACGAGGTCATGATTTAAATCTCATCTCAGACATCAGCTGTTATTATTGTGACGGGGCAGCATGACTCAACTGACCTTACGGAAAAGCAGTATTTATGAAGTATACTTAAGTCAAGGTCAAGTATATTTCATGTAGTACGTATACTAATATCAAAGTGCTAGTAACATACTTATAAGCGTACTGTTTTAATACTTCTTGGGACTAAATTGTCCCACTTAGTTTAGTCATAAAAGTATACTTTTAAGTGTACTTTAAGTGTAAGAATATTAAACTTTGAGTACACAACTAGTTTACATTTAAGACTTATTTTGTACTGCAACTATACAGATAGTTTAGGAGTTTTATACTTCTAGTATAGTGTACTACTTCAATGCTACTGGGGACTAAATAGGACCACTTTTTAGTTTATAAAAGTATACTTTAAAGTATACTCTCAGTAAACTACTAGTAGTTTTTATACTGCAAGTAAACTTGTATATACTTGTAGCCCACTTTATAGTTTATGAAATTAAAGTATACTCTCAGTAAACTACTACTTTAATAGTTTTTATACTACAAGCACACTAAGTTATACTTTTCTTAAGTTAACTTGATCAAAAGATTAAGTACAAGTATAAGCCAAGTACACTTTCAGTTTACTTTACTCTGATGAGTAAAGTAAACTGAAAGTAAACTCTCTTATTTTAAGTTTAAAAGACGTTTATTAATAGCACACTTAAATAAACTTCTCTTTTAGTGAGGTGGGGGCGGGGGGGGATAATAATAATAATAATAATAATAATAATAATAATCAGTCAAATGAATTCAGCTGAAAATAATAAAAATAAATCTACAGATTAAAGAAAGAAGATAAATGTCGGGATCTTTAGATGAGCTGGTTACAGTTGGTGGTATTTGTTCCCTCTGGACAGAGCCAGGCTAGCTGTTTCCCTCTGTTTCCAGTCTTTATGCTAAGCTAAGCTAAGCAGCTGCTTGCTGCAGCCTCGTGTTTAGCGTCCAGACGAGAGACACGAGACATCAGAGTGGTTTCAAACTGAACATCTGACTCTCAAGAAACATATTGGTTTACCCCCATGTCTGTTTTTCTCCACATGGCCGGTAAACCTTTACATTCATTGAATGCAGTAATGTAAGTGCAATGCATAAAATGTTTTTAATTATTTATTTATTCAACTATTCATTTATTTATTCTATTACTGTGTGAATTTGTATTCTTCACCTGGTCCTCGTGTGATTCAATATGCACTGGGCCACACAAGATGCCAGTGTGCATCTCTGGCCATGGACTGACTTATTTATTTATTTAACTTCACTTATTTATTTATTTACTCACTTATTTATTTATGTATTTATTTATTTATTTATTCACCTATTTATTTATTTACTTATTTATTCATTTATTTACTTACTTATTCATTTATTTATTTATGTATTTATTTATTCACCTATTTATTTATTCACCTATTTATTTATTTACTTATTTATTCATTTATTTACTTACTTATTCATTCATTTATTTATGTATTTACTTATTTATTTATGTATTTATTTATTTATTTATTCACCTATTCATTTATTTATTCACCTATTTATTTATTTACTTATTTATTCATTTATTTATTTACTTACTTATTCATTTATTTATTCATTTATTTACTTACTTATTCATTTATTTATTTATGTATTTACTTATTTATTTATGTATTTATTTATTTATTTATTCACCTATTTATTTATTTATTTATTCACATATGCATTGTCTCTGACATACTGGTGACTGCTGCTGTCTGTGTGTCTGTGAGGTTGTGTCTGGTCTGGGTAGACTGTAACTGTAAAAACTGAATTGCTCTTCTGGGATAAATAAAGTTGTCTGAATCTGAATCTGAATCTGAATATTTTTTTACAACTCTGTACTTCTGCAACGATACGTGTCAATGTGGCTGTAGCTGATTGATCCAACACACACAACCCCAAATCTGTCAACATGTACATGTATTATACATTATTATGTACGTGTATTGACTCTGAGATTGTTCAAACTGAGTAGAAACAGACTCTACTGTCGAGTGTGGAAGTGAACTCACAGTTTGTAAAGTCCAGCAGGACCATCATCACCATCACCACCAGCAGACTCACAGTACGTCTCAGTCTCATGACCGCAGAGTTCATCTCCAGAACCTAAAGGAGTAGTCCAAATCCCACCAGCGACCCGCATGTAAACAGATCCAGAACACAACATATAATCCAGATCACCGTCCAGAAATCCCTCGCCAAAGATAAACCGGGATACTCCTGTTGTTTTTCCAGGCAGTGCACGTTTCTGGATCCGTCTTTCGGCTCATCCAAGAGGTGCATAAAAAAGATCCACTGTGAAGATAAAATCCAAGTCAATCTCTCAGATTAAAATCCACATGATCCAGAGTGTGAGAGAGGTTTATGTCAGAGTTCAATCCACCGTCTGAACTCGAGAGAAAGCAGTGTTAGCGTCTGGAAAGCCGTGAGCGTCGAGGCTGGAGTGTCCGGATGCTGAGGCTGGATTCTGAGCTGCGCAGCCGGTCCGACTGGTTGTCAGCCGCCTCGGGGCGTCAGGCTGTCAGCTGTAATTTACAGGTTAAACTCGGAACACCCGATGAGTGCTATGGGGCCTATAGAGCTGCTGGTATGTGCAGCTGATTCCTCTCAACCTGCTGCGGCGTTAACACGCATTGTTGTCGTGCACGAACCAGAAAAACGGTTTATGTTTTTCTGTTCATGACAGTCGTGATCCGGGTCTCTTCTGAAGGGCTAACTGGAGTTTACACCAAACTTCCCTTTCCTGGGCCACATTAACCAGCTCTGACTGGGGGATCCCGAGGCGTTCCCAGGCCAGTGTGGAGATATAATCTCTCCACCTAGTCCTGGGTCTTCCCCGTGGCCTCCCTAGAGGGCATCCTTACTAGATGCCCGAACCACCTCAGCTGGCTCCTTTCAACGCAAAGGAGTAGCGACTCTACTCCGAGTCGGCTTGGAAAGGCCTCCGTCTCTCTCCCCGCCGGGGAGGAACGGGGCTCCCTGCTCCCGGTGCGACTGTCGACCGGGGCGGACTGACCTCAGTGCCCGACCGCGTCGTCCCCCCAGGGCGTGGCTCGGCCCACGTAAAAGGCGCCAGGGGTCTGCGGGGATGTCGGCAACCCAGCCGACCCGTCTTGAAACACGGACCAAGGAGTCTAACGCACGCGCGAGTCAGAGGGTGCAAGCAGAACCACGTGGCGCAATGAAAGTGAAGGCCGGCGTGCGCTGAGGTGGGATCCCGGCCCAGCGGGGTCGGGCGCACCAGCGGCCCGTCTCGCCCACACCGTTGAGGAGGTGGAGCGCGTGGACCCGAAAGATGGTGATGAGAGGTTAACGTCACGCTGCTGTCACGTGCCGTTTTGCGAGTAAGAATACATGAGCACAGTATCGGACCCGATGATCTCTAATTAGAATACTATAATATAATACAGATTATTCTGCATAATGAGTCGTTTTTGGTACTTTAAGTACATTTTAATACAGAGTATTTCTAGTATCTGAGTACTCCTCCCACCGCTGCAGAGAGTACATGCATTTATATACATTTTTAGAAAGAATAAAATAGTGATTATTATTTATGATTTTGTCCCAAAGTTGAACGCGAGTAACGCAGTTATTCTACGTCACAGTCAGACGGTTCTTTTTATTATCAAAATAAATAGTTTTAAGGTGGATTTCTCTTTAACTTCCAGTTGAACTGTCCTGTCTGATAATAATAATGATGTTTCTGCTCCACTGGAGACGGAGAGGACAGATAGAGTGTGAAGTGAGACAGACTTTGGACTCTCATGATGATCAAACATTAACCTGTCACCAACCATAAAGCCATAAAACACAGAACAACTCACAGAAACCTGCCAACCGACCGTCTGCTTCAGTTTCAGCCTGAAACCATCAGACACAATAACACACCTGCCGAAATAATGGCCAACATATATCCAATGGTTTTATCCCTTTACTCGTTTATTCATTCAAATTCCACGTTTCAAAACGAGAAGCTTGAGCTGCTTTAACTTTTCCACAATCAATTTGACAGGAAATGAAAAGGAAGTCGTGGTAAACGGCGGTTAAATAAGTTAAATTCATCATATCTTCCAAACATCTATAACCTTCAGACTAACTTCTAGACTGATGAAGAAGTTATGTCATCAGTTGACATCATTTCTCTCCTGATTGTTCCACAGCCTCCGTCCTTTCTACTCTTCATTGTCTATGTCAGCGGCCGTGCAGCAATGCATTCTGGTAGCGTGGCGGCGTGATTCGAGAGACGGACCGCCATGGTTTGTGTCCACAGGGGCGTTTTTATCGCCTCGTTTCCCCGCATTGGACGCTTGATGGGATGCCACAAGACACGAGGCTCCTGATTGGACGAGCGCTTTCCCTCCGTGGGCTGCCGCTCCCAGCTTTGAAACCAGAACCAACATGGCGGCTCGTTTGGAAACTTTCTTCTCTTAGAAGAATCCTGCAGTTGATGAATCTGTCTTTATTTTAGATCGACAACGGTTAGTTTAAAAGTTTCTAGGGAGTTTCCAGAGGCGGTGAGTCGCGTCAGACGCCCCTGATCTGCATAAAGTAGCCTAGACCTCGACTTTATGCAAATGAGGACCGGCCAACGTGACGCCCCGTCTCTCGAATCGCACCGCCACGCTACCAGAATGCATTGCTGCACAGCTGCTTACATAGACAACGAATGGGAAGCGTGGAAAGGACGGAGGCTGTGGACACGTACCGTCACGTCGCCCGCTCCTACGCGACTCCCCGCCTCTGGAAACTCCCTAGAAACGTTTAAACTAACTGTTGTCGATCTAAAATAAAGACAGATTCAACTGCAGGATTATTTCTCTCATAAAATGTTTTCAGAAACACATCTCGGTGAACTGTTTTCGTGAAATAAGAGAAGAAAGTTTCCAAGCGAGCAGCCATGTTGGTTCCGGTTTCAAAGCTGGGAGCAGCAGCCCACGGAGG